>NC_051162.1:34780964-34888302 GCF_013339745.2 Dermacentor silvarum
GTACCTTCAAAGGTGACGGACCACCATGCCCTCTGTTGTTGGCAGCATGCGCGACCCTTCAGGACGACTGGCACAGTGGAGCTTGCGGCTACAGGAATTTGACATCACCATCGTTTATAAGTCTGGCCGTAAGCCTGAAGACGCTGACACACTGTCCCGCGCACCCAATTGATCCTGCCAGTCAGGAAACAGAGATGATGACGGCTTCCTGGGCGCCATTTAGTTCGTCGGACTTGAGCAGACGGCAGCGTGAACGACGCTGAGATTAGACCAATCATCGATCATTTAGAGGGCCGCGACACACCATACCACGCCATCTGTCCCGCTCGCTGACGTCCTTCTGTCTGCGAGAATACGTGCTTTATAAGAAGAATGCTCGTTCGACCAGCCGTGCTTACCTCCTGGTGGTTCCAAGGACCTACGCGACGACATCCTCTTCGCTTGCCATGACGAACCGACATCTGGTCATTTAGGCTTTTCTCGAACACTCGCTAGAGTAAGCGAAATGTACTATTGGCCCGGGCTTTCAGCAAGCGTCAAACAGTACGTTAAGGCTGCCGTGAATGCCAGCGCCGCGCACCATCCGTTAAACCGGCTGGCTTACTTCAGCCAGGAAGCACCTCACACGCCTTTCGACCAAGTCGGCATGGACATTCTCGGACCGTTTCCTCTCTCGCGCCGACGGTAACCAAATGGGTGATCGTTCGCGACTGATTATTTAACACGCTATGCTGAGACGCAGGCGATCCCACGAGCCACGGCCTCGAGGTAGCGCAGTTCTTCATGCGCCACATCGTCTTGCGTCACGGTGCTCCCTCCACTGTAATAACCGACAGAGGGACAGCTTTCACAGCGCAGCTTATGGACGAAGTTTTTGAATTGAGCAACACCAGGCAATCGCAAGACGACCGCGTACCATCCGCAGACCAACGGACTTACCGAGCGACTGAATAAGACTGTCACAGACATGCTCGCAATGTACATCGACGTTCAACACAAACATGGGATCGGATCTTGCCTTACGTGACCTCGCGTATAACACCGCGTGCAAGAGACGACGCGCTTCACGCCCTTTCGCCTTCTCTACGGTCGCGAAGTCCAGACGATGCTGGACGCTATGCTGCCGTGTCAAGACGCTGACCAATGACAACTGACGCCGAGGAATTTGCAGAGCGTGCTGAGGAAGCTCGGCAGCTCGCGCGGCTGCATATTGCCAGCAGCAGCAGGCAGACGCACGACGCTACAACATCCGCCACAGGGACGTGTCCTACAACCCGGAGACCAAGTTTGGGTGTGGACCCCCTTCGCCGTCGTGGCCTCTGTGAAAAGCTTCTGAGCCGGTATTTCGGTCCGTATAAAGTGCCCGCCGCGTCAGTGACGTAAACTACGAAGTTGTTCCGGACACAACATCGCAGACACAGAGTAGGACACAAAGACAACCGACCTCAGACATAGTTCATGTTGTGCGCATGAAGCCGTACATTGCGCGTCCGTAATTTTTTTTGTTTTCATTTTTTTCTCCATTCCCTTCTTGTTTCTACTTTTCATTTATCTTTGGGAGCTTGCTTCTTCGTTCATTGACTGTGCCGGCGTGACGGCTACATTTTTTTTGTGTACTTTCGCTTTCCTGCCTTCCTCTTCTTTGTCTTCTACGCCTATTTTTTTAGCATCGAGGCGATGCTTTTGTTCGGAGGGGGATATTGCCACCTGTAGGTAGTGGTCGAGGGCAAGAGTGGGTCGAGCCCAGAGAAGAAAGAAGACCGCGCGCCTTCTCTCTCTGCTCGAGCCAGCCACGACGGTCGCGTCTTCCAAGAGCCAGCTGCTCTACGTTTATTAAACCTTCAGGGCTACTTCTCGAGGCTCGTGACAATATGTAATACAAGTATGCAAATGTAATTCTTGCAGGTGTACTGCATGCTTTATCATTTGTACTCATCTTACTGCAGTGTTGTGTTGTTGTCATGGTTTGTGCATAAAACAAATGTACAGCAAAGCGTAATTTTAAGTTGGAAAAATGTCGGCTGAAGAGGACTTGCAAAAAAAAGACAAGTATACTTTACGTATATTTTTATGTACACCATTCAAACATTAATACTGAATCGCTCCAATTTTAAGACGGGGCATGTCGCACATCTGACAAGCATAGTTTATTCGAAATCCTAATGGTGCTGTGACAGAAAACCAGTGGAATGTGTTGCTTTGGTGAGAGCTTGCAGGGCACCTGAAAAAGTAAAGAAAAGCCAACAATTTCTTTTCACTTAAGCAACAGGTTCACACAAAGGCAAAAGCAGTTATGTTCACACAGATAAGAATGGGTAAGCATTCAGAACAGAGGAGATACTAACAAATCTCATTCAAACCTAACTGGTTTCAGGAAACTTGGCTACGATTCTAAGGGAACATGCATTACTGTGATAGAATAAACTGTCACAATTAGCGGGCCACTGAAACAAGTGTTATAATCAAAAAGACAACCTATTCGATTAACAATAGTATTGAAGCAACAGAAGTAGTACAAGCATAAAATGCACATTTAAAAAGCAGCATGGACACGTCAAGCTAATAAATTACTCGGAAGCTACCGTTCTGCCAGCAAATTAAATACCGTAGTGAAATAGTGGTTTTAGCATCCACCGTGTTTGGCTGGTTTATCCCATATTGATAATTAATAGACTTAGATGAGCTAGTTGGTTGCTGGCTTGATGGAACATTTTATAATGGTGTTTGTAGTAAATTCTGCTTCATTCTACGCCATGATCTCATTGGTAATCCGGAGAGAGTTTTCCTCTGACCCCTGACAAAGTGCAATGAGCATGAGAAGGTACCGCCTCCTGCTTTTTAACTATATTGCACGAGAACACTATAATATGGTCGTGCGTCGTCCTGAAGGGAACATCACCTTAGAAAACTCTTGCACAGGAGGGTGCTTGGTGCACCTGAGTACTTCTTCCGGTCTCGCTGATTATTGTCCCTTAAAGGCACTAAAATGACGCGTGATGGACGCTCGCGCGATATAGCTAGAAATGGGGGAGGGTGTACACCTGGCCTCCAAAACATGCATGCTCATGTGTACGCATAGAGTTGTCAGCTTGCTTATTTCCCGTGCTCTGTGTTTCTGAGTGGACCTGCGTGCTAGGCCATGCCAGGGGCTTCGCTGAATGTTTGGTATGTTATTGGTATATTCTTCATTAACAAGTTTGGGGCCACAATCTTGTAGCAATGCATTGCTACAAGATCATGGCCTGGTGCTGTATCTGTAGCAATGCATTGTCACAGATACAGCACGATTAGAAATGGCATCTGACAACGCATTGCTACAAGATCGTGGCCCTGAACTTATTAATGAAGAAAATACCAATAACATACCAAACATTCGGCTCAGCACGCGGTACGGCCTAGTGCACAGATCCACAGAGAAACACAGAGCACAGGAAATAAGCAAGCTGACAACTCTATGCGTACACATGAGCATGCATGTTGTGGTGCTCAGGTGTACAGCCTCCCGCATTTTTAGCCATATCGTGCGAGCGTCCATCACGCATCATTTTAGCACCTATAAGGCGCAATAATCAGCGAGACATATAGAAGTACTCTCAGGTGCACCAAGCACTATCCTGGGCAAGAGTCGTCTAATGCGATGGCCCGTTCAGGATTATGCACAACCATATTATAGTGTTCTCATGTAATGTAGTTAAAAAGCAGGAGGCAGTACCTTATCATGCTCATTGCATTTTGTCAGGGGTCAGAGAAAAATTCTGCTCGGATTACCAATGAGATCTCTGCCGGCCGTGAACAGTGGATGACAAGAGTGGCGTAGAATGAAGCAGAATTTGGTACAAACTTGCGATCTTGCAACTTTTGTAGATATCGCAGCTGCGTACAACGTATGGAAACCTTTGGGTGATAACATTTTCCCTAGAGTGTTGCAGTCAAGATTTCGAGATATCCGGAGCACAGCATAGAAGCATTGCTAGATAAGAGGTCAAATATACATAAAGTCGATACCGAGCCACGAAAAAATTTTCGACTTAACTGATATATTCAGATATCAGAGTTTGAGTTAACAAGGGTTCAAGGGATAATCCGGAGTCCCCTACTACAGCATCCCTCATAATCATATCGTGGTTTTAGCATGTGAAACTCAAGAATTTAATTTTTTTAGAGCAAACAGTATATGCATAAGACCAAATGCTAATATAGAATATGCTGACAGCAGCTACATAAACAAAAAATTCATACTTTCAAGAAATTGTCAGATGGTCTGAGCAAAGATCTAGTAATGCCAAAATTATGGCCATTAGTTTTAAATGGCCTATTCTGCAATACCTTCCTTACATTTAACTCGAATTATACGTGCAGTGTACATACATGGTGCTAACTACAGCTGAAAAAGATTGGCACTATTCCTTGAAGTAATAATTGCATGGTACTTTTTCACACAATTACAGCAGTTTGCCTTGCGATTGTTAGCCTATGCAAATGGATTTAAAACTTCTTGACGTCCATGTCCCCTGGGCAGGTTCAATAGTCGCATTGCGCCTCCTTTCATCAGTTTTTGTCCACAAAGTCATGCAGATAAAAACGTTACCCTGAGTTTGAACCTGTTAATGCATTCCGTTTCATAATAATGAAATTGTGGTCATTGAAAAAAAAAGCTCAAGTTGCGGAGCAGAAACAGATTCCAGGGTTACACTATGGCAGCTACACACGTGGACCTTTTCTTTTACTTCAGAAGGAGCTGACTGAACGCATGTTCCACGGTGCAGGTTACTCTCACCAGGATATCGTGAAGTATCCTGCAGTGTTGAAGTTCAGTCCTTTGCACAAAACAAGTCAAATGTATAAATGACAGGCTGCGTGACCATGCAAACTTGATGTGTGGGTCAGTTGGCATTAGTATTGCACTGCTCTCAGTGCAAGTGCACCCATATTTAAAAACCACTTGATTGTGACAAAATATAAGGACCAGAGTGCTTCAGAGATATGTGAAGCTTTCCCTATTCAAATGACGGGGAACCAGTGTGTTAGCTCTCCATCAATAGAATTATTAGACATTGAGACTGCTTATCATCACTGTAAAACAAATTGCGCTAGCCTATGCCATGCGCCCTTTTTGTATTTGTGTCAGCAACATGCATTCAGATTGATCTATTCCAACCCTTTCGTCCTTTGCACCATATCGCTGTGTCGAGTAAAAACTGGACTTTTTCTTGGTGAAAGAGTGCTAGTTTAACACATAAACTAGCTCCACGGCAGTTTGCAATAAAGGAGTATAAGCATCCTCTGAAAAGGTGCCCATAAAGAACAGTGCTAAAAGAGCTCTTTAAAAAAAGAACATGAGTGGTATCTGTCATAAAGGCCAACTCTTGTGTCTTTTACTTAACATATTTTTCAATACCAATATTGAGGTGCAAGCTCACCATATTATATTACCTTGCCAATGAAGCAAATCACAGTGGTGCTTGACTGTCTGGGAACAACTCGGATGTGAAGATTGGCACCAATCCGCAGCATAGCATGGTCTGCTTACACTTCATCTCCAGGCCCAGCCATACCTATAGCAGCATTAAAACAAGTGAGCTTAGTGCCATAAGAGAAACAATATAGAAAGTGACACTGTGAACAAAGCAACCGTCATTAGGCATAAACAGTAATAAAATGCAGACATTGTACCCATAGCTAAGTTGACTTTGAGCAACATAGCATGCACAGTAAGAAAGATCTGATGTATGAGCCATCTACTTGAAGAAGAGTACTCGAAAGCCCCTTTTTTGCTGCCCCCCCCTCCCTCTCATGCACGGATGGCTGTCTGGCTGAGTAAACCTGGTTTATCCCAGATATAATGTAAGCAAGCGTTGTCACTTGGGGGGGGGGGGCAATCCTTATATTATTGCAGAACATGTATTCTTACAATGGTGTTAATGTTTTTGTAATACTCGCCATCCTGCAGACCCTGCAACATTGTAGCATCGATAAGGCTAATCGCATTACCCAATAAGGTTAACCAATAAGTGTCCCAAGAAGCATAACTCCAGATTTCTACCGGGAAGCATTCACTACATTTTGACAATCATGCTTCTATAGCTTCAACCCTATTTTCATCAACATAGTACAAGCTTCAAGCATCTGCACAAACTTATTGCAAAAGGGTGCCACTAGGAATACCACAATAGTTTCCTATGCAATTCAGCCTTTAAAATAAACACTGGCAAGTTCATTACTATGCCTAGAACAAATGAAGCTATTCTGGAATTGAATAAGCCTTTTCCATACATGCGAAAATCACCACCAATATGACTTGCTTATGGGCATTTTGTAGACAAAAACATCAAGCACAAGAGTTGAAGCTTGGGGAAGTCAGTAACTGTTCATTTTGGTGGTGCTCACAATGAACACATGCGACGGAAATAAGCGACAGACAGAGTGAAAGCGTGCTGTGCTCTATCGCTCTCTGACTGACCGCGACTTCCTTGGTACGCAAGCACTGTGGATGCTCCATCTGTCTGTTCCTTATCTCTTTAGTATGTGTGCACAGTGAATACCATTGAAAGGAACATAGAGACGAAATAATGCTACAATGAGCAGGAAACGTGCCTTGCGATGCAGCACATCCTTATGCGACACAATTTTCTGGCAACATCCTAAGCCTGCTATTGCACTGAAAATTGCTTATTTGAGCTGTTGTACAAGACAAGTTTGCTTTTACAGAAGACTGATGACATTTGTTCAATTATTTCGACAAACTTGTGGTTATGCAGTAATGTGAAAAGGCGGCATTAAAAGCCACCTTAGTTTTTGTGTAAAAAAATTAAATTACATTCTGGTTTTACGTGCCAGAACCACAGCTGATCATGAAGCACGCCGTAGTGTGGGACTCCGGAATAATTTGGACCACCTCGGGTTTTTTAACGTGCGCCTAAATCCAAGTACACAGGTGTTTTCGCATTTCACCCCCTTGGAAAGGCAGCCGCCATGGCCACGATTTCATCCCGAGACCTCGTGCTTAGAAGCTCAACGCCATAGCCACTAAGCAACCATGGCAGGTATGCAAAAAAGCTCACAGTCAACTCCACAGATCAGGGTAGGTATAAATAAGCAACAGTCAACAAGCTGAGCCTTTGCATTATTGCTTTGCATAATGCTTGAGGTAAAAACAATTGCCGAAACATTCCAGATGCACTCAACACGATTTGGAGAAGACAGCATATGAGAGTTAAAAATGTTGAAAGGGAAATGTTTAGAGTAGTGCTTTAGTGCTGCAATGGTTTTTGTCAGTGCGCCAGTGAGCACAATATGACTGACGTAGCTCCTGAAAATAATAGATCCTCGTTATGGACATTTTAGGGACTGATTTGCATGGTTTGTTGCATGCCTCAGGAATTTACTTATTTATGTATAAACATACCTCATTGGCTCCAGTTGGAGTATCGCGTGAAGTGGTAGGAAAAAATTTCTGAACTAAAAAGGAGAACATTCTACAAAAGAACTCAAACAAAAGAAGAAAAAAACATACTCTCACACAATGCGGCTGCAAATCAGGCAGATAGATTATAAAGACAAAGCAATTAGAAACAGTTTCATACTGGTAGTGCTTTAGGAGACAGAATGTTAAATTCTGAGCTTCGAACACTTGAAGCCACCTTTTGTGGCTTTTTGTTCTCAGGCCCCGTTCTCTCTAGTATTATGGGAATCAATAACCCCGCTCCCCTCCAAATTTTTAAAAAAATGTAATACAATTAGGACAACTTACGGAAATATAATTAAGAACACAGAATTTGCACATGCACGTATGTTAGAAGGGAGAGAAACGGACGTCTACAAGAATGCGTAATAACAAAGGTATCCAAAGTCCTGCTGCTTTTGTCGGGCAAATCATAGCAAGACATGAAAGGATATGCGTGCCTCACAAGATGGTTCCTAAAGAAATTGTCACAATGCAGTCAGTAGGGAGCACATTATGCATTTCTACAATAGCCTCCAACTACATATAACTCAGAGGAGGCTACTTAAATGAATTGATTAAACTGAACGTAGGCCAGATTCAAAATATGCGATTCAAGTAGACCGAAACTGCAAGTTATGAATATGGCATATTCATAGCAACAGTGCTGTACATTATGTCATACATGGCAACCTGTGAAGTTTATATTTTGTAAAAATTCTGCAGGCAAAAATTTTTTATTGGCGAGATAGCACACATTTTTTAAAGCTTCCTCTCAGCACCCATACTGTTGCATTGATACACACATAATTAACCATTATTTAACTTGAGATATAGCGTCAAAGCAGCAGCGAAATTGAAACACCAGAACTGACAACACTGTTTTATATCACAGAACGCATTTTCAGTGTTCTTGCTGCTGACGATTTAGCCTGTTTAAGTAATTTATCTGAACAAACTGGCCTAAAGCAAGTGGCCACTCTGGTATACTCGTTAGAGATCTTCACGAGAAATTCAGGAGAGTTGACAGGTATGAATTATACCAACAAAACCTACAGCTTGTGTAAGTGGCAGGGACCGTTTTGTACAAACCTTGTCGCAGCATGCAGATCAGATGCTTTGCCGTGCTGTTCCGGCTGCAGAAATGTCTTAGGTTCCTATGCGGTGTAGAGATGCCTCTGGTTCACGAAATCTTGACATCCCTAAACAATAATAAATGTTCAATTTACTGTAATCCCTGCTGAAACTGCAAGCTTGCGAGTTAACAAGATCATGTTACATTCTGAAAAGTCTCATACAACCAACTACACGAAGCTGCATCTGGTTGTGCAAACATCTCATTGTTACGTCCCGGGCGGTTATGTAACATGAAATGAAACTGCAGCAAACATAAATCTACTATCAAGAGCTTCACACAAACGCACATCTGTAGTAAGTAAAATGTGAATTGTACTACGAAGAAAATTCCTTAGCACATGAAAGTGTTCCAAAATCGAATTTATTTATGCGGTGGAACAAAGCATTGTCTCGAAGGACGATGCACTGGAAATTACAAGAACAAATGCCCTATTTTTCAGCAGAAAAAAAATTCGATGAAAAAGAAACACTCCTGTTGTAATCTCCGTTTCTGTGAAATAATTAAACATTTACAAACACACGAAAACACACAGGACACCCAACACAAGAAATACAGCCTGTCTGGCGACACTATATGTAGGAGAATTCGCATACAAGCTAAAATCTGGCCATGCGTCAGACACAACAATCTAGTACCATCTCGCACAGTCGTTAGGTGACGTACAGCCTCCCGCATTTTTAACTATATCGCACCAGCATACTATGAAATGGGCGTGCGTCGTCCTGAGAAGAGCAGCTTAGCAGATGACGCTTGCGCTGGAGAGTTCTTTATGCGCGTCTGCTTACTTTTGTCGGTCTCGCTAAGTATCACCGGCGAAGGCGCTAAAATAACCCATGATCGACGCTCGCGCAATATAGTTACAAATGCGGAAGTCTGTACTTCTAGAAATACCTATACAGAAATTACGTACACAAGCAGTAACTTTCCCGGTTGAATTCTTTCTTTACCATTCAGGTCAAACAATCACCGGCGCTAGCACACGTTATAGCAGAAAGCAAATACATGATAACGCTCCTGGCAACGTGCAATAAGTTGCAGGAGATTTTTTCGTGAAACTGTTCGCTAAATGTGCACTGCGACATGAACAACGAACATTCGAAAAAAAACATTTATCATTGTGGTCGCTTTAATAATCATCTCGTGATCCGTATAACAATTCACACTTCACGAACCACTGACTACAAAACTGCGCGCAAGCGCCGGACTTACCTTTCTAGGCGTAGTCGGCAAACGCTCCTTCATGTCAGATCCCGGCGTCGACTGCATGACGATCCTTCCGACGTAAACATTGTTGAATTGCGGATGAACTAGAGCACGTAATACCTCAACAAATTCTTCCGCGCACTGTGATCCGATGCAATATTATGAGAGGCTTTTTCATGAGCCGGGAACAAAGAAAGCGCGAGCGGGCCATAAGTACGATAATCGACATCGGCGAACCACACGATACTGCGAGCTACGTTACGCGGTCCCAGGGGCTAAGTGATCATCAAAGCACACAAGGGGCACGACATTTTCTCTCGGCACAGCGTACACACGATTAAACATCCACATCGACCTGCCTCAATGCAGCGCGCACGCACAGCAACAGGGAGCAACAGCAGAAGACGGGAAAATAATATCTGTAATTTTACCGGTCATGCCCGATGATGATGATGATGATGATTTATTGGCATCCCCTTTGAAACGGGGTGGCGACAAATAGTCACCTAGCCTGCTTGATTTAATCAGGTATACTACACATGTTCTTTATCTAGCATTTTTGTATACCCTGTCATTATCTTTCTTTTTCAAAAATTTAGCTTGTACCGCTGCCTATAATTTTAAGAGATCAGGTCGTATCCATCTTTTCCCTGCTTTTTTTCCACCAGTACTCTAATCGTCTCTTGCTGATCTCTACGGCTGATCTGTTTATGTTTCCTTCCACTTGAAACCCAAGCGCTTCTGGGAGTTGCACGTTACCTACGGTTCTCGCTGGGTGGATCCCGTCGCATTCCATTAGGATGTGCTGAGTGGTCTCTGGATCTTCACTGCAGCATACACATGTCTCATCTAGTTCCGAATATTTGTTCCGATATGTTTTCGTCCTTAGGCAACCGGCTCGAGCCTCAAATAGCAAGGCACTGCCCTTTGTGTTATCGTACAGATTTTCCCTTCTAATTTCTTTCTTCTCATTCTTGTAAATCTCCATTGTCCTTTTCGTTTCCATTCTTTGCATCCAATTCACGGTCTCTATTTCTCTCACTTTCTTTCTGATGACCCCTGGTTGTCTATTTACAGTTTCGATTATCCTGTACTTGGTTGCCAACTTCCTTGACCTTTTCCTCCATTCTGTGTCCACGCTTTTCATGTAGAGATACTTGTGCACTTCAGCCGCCCATTTATTTTCATCCATGTTCCTGAGTCTTTCTTCAAAACTAATTTTGCTTTGTGCTTCTCTGACTTCAAAAGAGGCCCAACCCATGTCCCCATGCACTGCCTCATTTGTCGTATTACCGTGTGCTCCCAAAGCCAACCGGCCTACTGATCTTTGGTTAACTTCCAAACCCGCCAATATATCCGATTTTAAGCATATAATGGAATTTGCGAATGTTAGCGCTGGCACCATTACTCCTTTCCAGATTCCACGCACCACCTCATACTTATTGTGGCCCCACAGTGCTCTGTGTTTCATTAATGCTGCATTCCGCTTCCCCTTTATTTTCAGATTATCTTGGTGGTTGCTTGAGTAATTCTTTCCTTCGTTTATGTGTACGCCGAGGTACTTATATTGCTTCACTATGGGTATTACTTGCTGTTGAATTGACACTACGAAGTTACTCGTGTGTTCATTAAAGATCATAATCCCTGATTTCTCTGTGCTAAACTTAAGGCCTAGATTTGTCGCTGCGTTCCCACAGATATTCGCAAGTATCTGTAAATCTTTTTATTGTCCGCTAGTAGCACAATGTCGTCTGCGTACATCAATCCAGGGACCTTCTGTTGCACCATTTGTCCATTACGCATGTAGGATAAATCAAAACCTAATTCGCTGTTTTCCAGTCGTCTTTCTATGCCCTTGACGTAAAGCGTGAACAACAACGGTGACAGAGGGCATCCTTTCTTCAATCCTTGGTGAACTCCCACCATTTCATTTCCTTTTCGGCCTTCCCATGCCACTTGTACTTGGTTGTCTCGATATATCTCCCTCAGCAGCTCCACGAAATCGTCATCTATGCCTTCGTATTGAAGAATATCCCACGACAATTCCCTTTCTGCGTTGTCATAAGCTCCTTTAATATCTAGAAATGCTACCCATAAAGGTCTTTTCTGAGCTACTGAAATCTCTATGCACTGAGTTAGTACAAACATATTGTCTTCTAAGCGTCTGCCTGGCCTGAACCCATTCTGTAGTTCCCCCAATACACCGTTTTCCTCCACCCACTTCGACAGTTCTAATTTTATGGCTTGCATTGCCATTCTATATATCACCGACGTTACTGTAACTGGCCTGTACGAGCTCGTCTTATCCTTATCTCCTTTGCCTTTGTAGATGAGATTCATCTTGCTTTCACGCCATCCAACGGGAATATTCTTTGTTCTAATCACTTGCTCTATGACATTATTCAGCAGTGCCTTGCTTTTTGGACCGAGGTTTTTGATTAGCTGTATTGGGATTTCATCGGGTCCTGCTGCCGTGTTGTTAGGGACATTTTCTGCTGCCTTTTTCCAATAAAAGCTTTCTATGCTGAATTTTGATCTCTCAAGCCTCTCTGTTGTTGCTGGATCTGTTGTCTGAACTACGCTTTTTCTCGTACCGAAGTTATGCCTGATAACGTCTGTGATGTACCGCAGCGCATCATCGCCTTCATAGATGTTACCGTCTTCATCCCTTATAGCCGTTTGCGAGTTTCTAGTTGGAGCTCCGAGTGCTTTTATTTGGTTCCAGAATCTTTTTGGGGCGCCTTTGTCTCTTTCGTGAATGTTATGCACCCAACGTTCACTTGCGCATTTAATTTTCTCTTGCACGAGCTCACTCGCAACCCTTTTCTTTTCTCTGTATGTATTCCATCTAAGGAGCACCTCTTCTTCTTGTAATCCCAACTTTTTGGCTTCTCGATGAACCCTAGATGCCTCTTTACGCTCTTCTATAGCTTGTTTAATTTCCTTGTTCCACCACTTACGTGGTTTCCTCTTTCCAATCCAACAATTGTATTGCCGTGTCCGCCTTATTTCATGCTGCATAACCTCCACCAGTTCCTTATATTCCCAGACTGCTGTAGGAAAAGCCTCAATTTTCTTCTCTATGTTGTTTGCGATCTCTGTTATTTGCTCGTCATTCATTTTTAAAAACTCTGAGGCTATTGGTTCATGTTCTGCGCTGGTATCTCTCCCAAACTTTAATGCTAAACGTCTATGATCGCTTCCCAGGCTATTTTTTCCATTTTCGTCTATTATCATTTGGTCCAGTTGTTCGTAGACCATTTCTGAGACTAAGGCGTAGTCGATACATGACTGCCTGTTTCCGCATTGCCACGTTACCTGTCCATGACACTTATTCTCCCTGTTAACTACTATAAGGTTCTGTTCATCACACAAATCCAGCACTAGAGAGCCGTTGTAATCAGTATATCCGTCTAAATCGTCCATGTGCGCGTTCATATCTCCCACTAATATCACCTGGCCCGAGTTACTGAACTCATTAATATCGCTTCTAATGCAATCGACCAATTCCTTATTTTTTTCTCTGCTATCACTACCTGTCCATAGGTAAGCTACTCCCAGCCACGTCTTTTTACCTTGCCATGTACCACTAATCCATAAACGCTCTTTACATGTCTCGTTTACCCTTCGCCACTTCAGACCTCGCCTAATTAGTACGCCTACGCCTCCGCCTTTCCTTGACCCGGTCATTCTATTGCACCCTTCCCATACAAAATTGTCAATAACAGGCGGCTGCTCCAAATCTTTTAGATGCGTTTCGGTCAAGGCGTACACGCTAATCGCTTCATCATTCAGCGGCGTTTGAATTTCCAGCCATTATTCCTGCTTGCGATCACCCTGCATCTTAATCTAACAAATTTTACCTTCTCTATTCTTATCCTTTCTGTGTCTTTTCCTGACTCCTCGTCGTCTAATTCTGCCCTTTAGTGGTGTTTAGCTACGTTCAATGCCGATTCCTGCTTCCTGATTGCCTGGGGCCCACCTAAAAAAGCTACAGCTCGCGCTGCGAATCGACGTCCGACCGGTGTTGCTGCCCTTTCGGTAAAATGTATCCCGTCCCGCACAAAAGCGCCTTCGCGTCCTGCTCGGCGCACTTCTCGGTTGATGTCAATGACCGCAAAATTCATTGCTTTAGCTAGAGTCCAAATTTCCTGTTTACTGCAAGAATTGCCCTTTCAATTTCATAGCCCTACCTTTCAACCTCTGGCATCGTGCACACCTTCACGAGGTTGGCTACCCAAGTCAGTTCCTGGTGCTCGTTGCAGAAGGCAGGCTCAAACAGGCACTACAGAGGCAGATGTGTGCAGAATGGCAGAGGGTGCCAACATTAACAAGATAAAGGTTGCTACACCCCCGTATATCACAGCCTTTCACACAACCTAAAGGAAGAGCACAGCGAGCAGCCATGAACATTGTCTATTCTGCACTAAACTGAGTAGTGTTTTCCAGGAATGTCACAAGAGTAAAGTGTAAAAAAAACAGTAAAGTGTT
Source organism: Dermacentor silvarum (assembly GCF_013339745.2). NCBI lineage: Eukaryota > Metazoa > Arthropoda > Arachnida > Ixodida > Ixodidae > Dermacentor > Dermacentor silvarum. Next base: position 34,795,238 of record NC_051162.1, read on the forward strand.
GTGAAATGCAGAGCATGCAGTGTATATCACATTGTATTATTATGTGGAAGTAGCTACATAGGCTAAACAGGCAGATGTGCTAATGAGGCTGCGTGAGCACAGTAACAAAGTGAAGATAACGGCACCAAATGGTTTGTTCTTCCTTCATTGCTTAAAATGTGGCTGCCGTACCTATTTTGAACGTACTGTATTCTACGTAGAAATGGGTGCTAGTTGACTCAACAGAATATAAGTGAGTGGATTATCAGGGCTGGTCACGTATGTATTAGCAAATATTTTGTGTTGTAAAATAAAAATCAGAATTCCTGCATATGAGCTGAGCTTACGGTGCAAATGTCAGCCTTTTTTTCTTGCAATTCTTGTTTGCTGTTGTACAAATGATTACACTTATACATGTGCTCTCTGACGCACAAGCCGAGGTAGGAGATGTGGTACCTGGAAATAAAAGTTGTTCTTGAATGTTAGCAATATGTCTGCGTGTATTCATACGCCTTATATTGTCCTCGTCTGTGTACACTACACTAGCATTGCAAGTGCTTCCATGTCCGAAGCTATTGAGCTATACAAGAAAATGTGTATGCTGGGTGAATAATTCTGCAGTCACAGGTGCATCTTGAGAATGTGGTAATTTGAACTGTTAAACTTGTCATGAGCACAAAAAAGGGCATGGGGTTTATCAGAAATCGAATGACCTAACCTACAAAATATTGTCTTATACAAATGTGCTTTGGTGTTACGAGTACTGGTCAAAGAAATAATACTTCATATCTGTTTCAGGTGCAGATTGGCGTAGGCGTTGTGATGCCTTCTAACAGTGGCAGTACATTTAAAGTGTACATCAGATGCCAAGTGTGCAATAGATGTGGACCTGTGGACACCAGCAGAAGCTGGTGAAGAGGCCTGACTGGGCAGGCCTGCCGCACAGCTTCGGATTCAACCGGAAAGCTTGCACTAACACCGGAGGCTGCTGTGAAGAGTAAGTGAACAGCTACCTGAATTAAGAAATTCACTACTGTATATCAGAAAGTTATCTGGATGAGTAGCGTTGACGTACGCACACAAAAAGAAATGCCAAACAAAGATTGATGCCAATGCCTACTGTTTATTGTCTTAAAGAGAGAAGTGAGATTTTCAGCACCTCATGTTCCTTGAAAAGTGTAATGCAGACTTGACATGTGCCATCATAGTTTTCCATGCTGCAGCATTCATCTTAATGTTCTTGAAAAAATGCTTCTGAGGAAAATTAATTTGGTTCTGACACACCTTCGCAAATTGTGTCGTCTGAAAAGAAGCTATGAACCACTGTCTTTTCAATGTGGTGACGGCGGTGATCTATTTGCGGCATTATAATCTGCAACATTCAGAGCCATGCGATTTATAAACACACCTGTGTTATTATTGAAATTTGTGACATGTGTCCTATCAGTACTTTCGGCTTACTTGCAGCGATCTCATTTTATTTTGGCATAGAAATGAACAAAGAATTACTACACAAAGCGCCTCGCACATTAGTGGCATGTCAGTTAGAAAATGGATATCTCTATTTGTCCTGATAGGCCTGCGATAAATTAGGATGCCTGTTGTCAACGCCCCCCCCCCAAAAAAAAAATAAGCAAGGAACTGAGGTATCATAAAAAGTTTCAGCACTCGCCTCCAGCTTGTATTAGAGCGGGTGATTATACAGTGTGACTGTAACTAGCCTTTTCCTTTGTGTTCAATTTCAATTGTTTTATAAATTTAACAGCCAGTTTTTCTTGTTTTGGCACCCACAAACAGTCTGCCACAAATTCCATTTGCTGCAAGAATATGTTTATTAGAAACAAACGAGCGTAACAGATTCCTTTGTTTTATTTTTAGATGCTTCCTTAGGCTTCTTTACATTGAAGACGTATTGCAGGTCAGCTTATCAAAAAACAATATGGTGTTTGAACAGTGAAACACAAACATTGATTGGAAATGATGCATTGTGAGCAGCATGGAAAATCAAGGACTAAGGAAACAACGCAAAACTGTTGCTGTCTAAACTGAAGGTTTATTTAGAAAGCCTTGCTAAAATATGACGGCCTTGATATAAATGAAGAAATTTTTTAATGGGCCTTTAAACATAACATCTGACATAGTTGATATTTCAAAGAAATGTGCGCATGATGTAGAGAATGCCATGACCATAGTCTGGTGAATGCGGTAGTGCTATGTGCTGCGGGAATGCCACAAATTACAAAAACTCATGTACTGCTCTCCTGGCCTTTCTGGCACTGCCTCCGTGCATCACGATGTCAACATGGTGTTCCGGGTGACCTCAGCGTTAGGAGTAAAAAGCTGTCGATCAGTCAATCATAGAGGAACGACAGGGCAAACATGAGAGCCAATTTTGTGTTCTGAGAATGTCGGAGGGGTCGCCCATTGTGCAACACTGAAGCTTCTCTGAAGGTTCCATTCAGCTATCTTCATGGGGAGAGTGATTAGGAACAGACAATGGAGGAACCTTACTTCTGCCGTGCAATGCAATTCGTAGCTTTAGCTGCACTTTGTAGTGCAGTATGAGGGCACGAGTAAGGAGTGTAGCGAAGGAGTGAGAAACAGTGATGGCTTGTCAGCGGTTTATCAAATGCCTTTACTTGTGCTATTACTGGAGCGCCATGTCAAAAAATTCTCGCAGCTTACGTTCATGTACACTACAGTTCTGCATTATAACAATCGCAGATATAATGAATTCTTGATTAAAATGACTGCATTTTATTGCATTTTTGATTTTATGACCATGCCTGTTCAAACTGCATCCACATATAATCAACATATTCAATAGCACCGTACTGCTAAAACAAACATGTCAAACCCAATCGCAGTAAAAGGAGGGTGCACACCAAGTTCTGAAGTTTGAAATTGCGACGGGACGTGGCGCATCCTCTGCTCCAGTTTAGTCATGACGAAGATATAACTGCTAAGATGAGCGAGTGCTGCACGTGGATTTCAGAAGCGACAAGGAAATTCACTCTTTTTGAACCGTGCAAGGGTAATCATGCTTTCAAGGCATGTCTCCAGTGTGCTTCAGAACGAGGCCGTGCAGTGTATAATGGTGGTGACCTTTGGAGACCGGCGCACATGGCTCTCTCAGGTCACGTGTGCTGTGTTCTCAGTGTGACACTGCTTGTAATCTCGGAGGTCACGATGGCACTCGTTCTTGCACTGTTCTCTGCGTGGTACTGCGCCTATTTGAACCTATTTTTTGCTTTCTCTATTGATTTCCTCATTGCAAGGTTAAACTATAAAATATGACTGCTTGCTGCCCACAAGGTGGTGAAATTTTATTAGTTTAGTAACACTTGTATAGTATTGTTATCCTTTACAGAAATGTTAATTTCGTGGTAAGAGTGGGTTTAACCCAATTTTTATAACGCTTGTTCGAGGTCCAGAAATGGGAAATTGTGGGGTTTCATCAGAAGTCAAAGGACCTAACCTATACAGTATTGTTTTATGCAAGTGTGTTTTAGGGTTACGATTACTGGTCAGAGAAAAATATACTTTATATCTGTTGCAGTTACAGATTGGTGTAGGATTTGTGATGCCACTCAAGAAGTGGCATTACGTACTAAAGTGTGCCTCCGAAGCCAAGTGCGCATTAGTTGTGGCACAGCACCTGTGGACACCAACGCAAGCTGGGGAAAGAAGCCCGACTGGGCAGGCCTGCCGGACTATCTCTGATGCATCTGGGAAGCTTCTGGCAACACCAGAGAAAGTGGCTGCTGTGAAGAGTAAGTGAACATTCACCTCATTTACGAAACTTGACTGTATATCTGGAAGTTATCTGGATGAGTTAACGTTGTGTACACATAATGGAAAGAAATGCCAAAGAAAGAATGATGCGAGTGCCTATACATGTCTTTTTCTTAAGCCGTATATATATGTGCTGTCAAAGTAGCATAGGATAATTTCGAGATATTGGTTTCTTGTGAAAGCTGTCCACAGTTTCCCCTATAAGCGGTTTCAATGACAAGCAATCAAGAAAGTCAGGTGGCTACATGTGCCTTATTTGAGCATAAAAATGAGTAAAGAATTACTACACAAAGAAAACACCTCGCACTTTAGTGGCATTTACGCTATGGCATGGATAGTTGAGCGTGACCTGTGTGAAGCTTCCTCTAAATTTTCATGCCTGTCATCAGTGCCCCCAAAAATTAAGGTGCTGGGCATCATGCAGAATTCTAGAACTCGCGAGGCCAGCCTGGATTAGAAGGGATGACTACATAGTGTGCCTGTAACGCCTTGTTTTTCTGCGCAGTTTCAATTGTTTTATGAATTAAGTGCCGGTAACTCTTGTACTGCCATCAAGAGTCTGCTGAAAATTCCGTTTGCTCCTAAAATGGTTTTTAGGAACAAACGAGCACAAGAGATTGCTCTGTATCTTAAGATGCTTCCTTAGGCTTTTTTACATTGAAGATGTAGGCTAGCTTAGCAAGGAAGCTATCATCATCATCATCAGCCTCTATTTATGTCCACTGCAGGACGAAGGCCTCTCCCTGCGATCTGCAATTACCCCTGTCTTGCGCTAGCGTAATCCAACTTGCGCCTGCAAATTTCCTAACTCCATCATCCCGCCTGGTTTTCTGCCGTCCTCGACCGCGCTTCCCTTCTCTTGGTATCCGTTCTGTAACCCTAATGGTCCACTGGTTATCCATCCTACGCATTACATGGCCTGCCCAGCTCCATTTCTTCCGCTTAATGTCAACTAGAACATCGGCTATCCCCGTTTGTTCTCTGATCTACACCGCTCTCTTCCTGTCTCTTAACGTTACTCCTAAGATTTTTCGTTCCATCGCTCTTTGTGCGGTTCTTAACTTGTTCTCGAGCTTCTTTGTTAACCTACAAGTTTCTGCCCCATATGTTAGCACCGGTAGAATCCAATGATTGTACACTTTTCTTTTCAACGACAGTGGTAAGCTCCCAGGCAGGATTTGACAATGCCTGCCGTATGCACTCCAACCCAATTTTATTCTTCTTTAAATTTCTTTCTCATGATCAGAGTCCCCTGTGAGTAATTGACCTAGATAAACGTACTCTTTTACAGACTCTAGAGGCTCACTGGCGATCGTGAATTCTTGTTCCCTTGCCAGGCTATTGAACATTATCTTTGTCTTCTGCATATTCATCTACAACCCAATTCTTACACTTTCTCGATTAAGGTCCGCAATCATTTGTTGTAATTCGTCTCCATTGTTGCTAAATAGTACAATGTCATCTGCAAACCGAAGGTTGCTGAGATATTCGCCGTTGATCCTCACTCCTAAGCCTTCCCAGTCTAAGAGCTTGAATACTTCTAAGCATGCAGTGAATAGCACTGGAGAGCGTGTCTCCTTGCCTGACCCCTTTCTTGATAGGTAACTTTCTATTTTCCTTATGTAGAACCAAGGTAGCTGTGGAATCCTTGTAGATATTTGCTACGATATTCACGTAAGCCTCCTGTACTCCTTGATTACGCAATGCCTCTATGACTGCTGGTATCTCTACTGAATCAAATGCCTTTTCATAATCTATGAAAGCCATATAGAGAGGTTGATTGTACTCCGCAGATTTCTCGTTTACCTGATTGATGACATATATATGATCCATCGTAGAATATCCCTTCTTGAAGCCAGCCTGTTCTCTTGGTTGGCAGAAGTGCTTCCCTGATTCTATTGGAAATTACCTTGGTGAATATTTTATACAATACTGAAAGCAAGCTGATGGGTCTGTAGTTCTTCAATTCTTTAACATCTCCCTTCTTATGGATAAGTATATTGTTGGCATTCTTCCAGCTCTCTGCTACACTTGAAGTTATGAGGCATTGCCTTTATATAAAGGCCGCAAGCTTTCCAAGCATGATATATCCTCCATCTTTGATTCACTCGACTGTTATTCTGTCTTCTCCAGCAGCGTTTTCTCTAGTCACGTCTTTAAAGGCCCTTCTAACTTCATCGCTAGTTATAGAAGGAACCTCTGTATCCGGTTCATCACTATTTTGAATGAAAGTAGCTTGGCTGTTTTGGGCACTGTAAAGGTCAGTATAGAATTCTTCCGCTGCTTTTAATATGTCATCGAAATTGCTGATGACATTACCATGCTTCTCTTTCAGTTCTTACATCTTGCCTTGCCCAATTCCAAGCTTTCTTCTTACTGATCTCATGCTGCGTCCATATTTTACGGCTTCCTCAATCTTTCCCACGTTATAATTTCGAATATCCCTTACTTTCTTTTTGTTGATCAGTTTTGACAGTTCAGCGAATTCTATCCGATCTGTTGAGTTGGACACTTTCATGTTTTGTCGTTTTTATTAGGTCCTTTGTTTCTTGGGAGAGCTTACCTACTGGTTGCCTTGGTGCCTTACCTCACACTTCAATAGCTGCTTCTGAGATCAGCCTAGTTACGGTTTCATTCATTATCTCTATGTTATCTTCATCTTCCTGTTCTAAAGCTGCATATTTGTTTGCCAGCACCAGCCTGAATTGGTCTGCTTTTACCCTTACTGCATCTAGGTTGGCCTGTTTCCTCTTGACTAATTTCACTCTTTTTCTCTTCAAATTGAGAGAAATCCTAGACCTCACTAACCTATGGTCACTGCACTTTACATAACACTTCTCTATTCTGCACTATGCTTGGATCGGCAGAGAGTATGAAATCTATTTCATTCCTTGTTTCTCCATTAGGGCTTTTCCTGGTCCACTTCCTGTTGCTGCGCTTCCTGAAGAATGTATTCATTATTCGGAGCCTATTCCTTTCTGCGAATTCTACCAGCATCTCTCCTCTTGCATGTCTGCTCTTGCATCTCTCCTCTTGCATCTCTCCTCTTGAATGTTGCCGTAGTTGCCTATTGCTTGCTCACTAACCTGCTTTTCCGCACTGTTGCATTAAAGTCGCCCATGACTACAGTATACTGAGTTTGCACCTTTCTAATTGCTAATTCAACATCTTCATAACACTGTTCTATTTCTTCATCCCCGTGACTGGAGGTTGGGACGTAGGCTTATACTACCTTCATTTTGTACCTCCTATTCAGCTTTATTACGACGACTGCCACCTTCTCATTAATGTTGTTGAATTCATCAATGTTGCCCGCTATGTTGTTATGAACTAGAAATCCTACCCGAGATTCTCTCTTATCTCGAAGACCTCTGTAGCAGATGTGGCCGTTAGTCAGCACTGTGTAAGCCTCGCCAGTTCTTCTAACCTCACTAAGGCCAATAATATCCCAGGTAATGCCTGATAATTCCTCAAATAGTCCTGCTAAGCTAGCCTCACTCGAGAGGGTGCGCGTGTTGAACGTTGCCAGGCTCAGTTTCCATTGGCGGCCTGTCCGGATCCAGCGATTCTTAGCACCTTCTGCCACGTCGCAGGTGTGACCGCAGTCTTGGTCAGGTGCTCCGCAGCCACTGGGAACTGAGGGCCATGGGTTAATTGTCAGAGTCATGAGGGAGGTAGTGGCCGAATACTGCACCAGGGAGGCCGATTCCTGTTTTGGTGAGGAACTGACTTTGATGAAGCTTAGTGGGCCTGCCTACTTTGGTTGCACCTGACCTAGTATAGCCCCACTAGCTCTCGACAATATATATATATATATATATATATATATATATATATATTGCCGGTGTCAGGCACCACTCCATGCCTATATGGCTATATGGGAAAGGAAGCTATATGGGTGTAGTGCAGGGACATTAGTAGTGTTGTTTATGTGCGTGGACGATTTGTGAGAACTCTCGAGGCTTGTGCAAGAAGAAAGAAGAAGCAGAAGAAGGTGAGCCAGGGGCAGCTTGCGCGCTTGGCAGCGGTCAAAAAACGAAAGAAGAAAAAAAAGGGAGAAGAAAAGAGGCGGGTGCCTAACGGGCAGAGGGGGCTCCTGACTTGGAAGACGCAGGACCAGTGCGCTGTGCCGGGAGCTCCTGCCGCGGTACCTGAGGCGGCCCTGAGGACAACGCGCCTGCCTGTTGGTGCAGACGCGGAGTGGCGCCTGGTGTGACGCCGTTTGGAGCAGGCCTGGCTGTTGCCTGCTCATAGCCTGTTGGAGCAGCTTCAGGCTGTGTCCGGGGCGAGGCCTAACCGAGGCCTTTGCTCGAGGCCTAACTGAGGCCTTTGCTCGAGGCCTAACCGAGGCCTTTGCGTTGAGACCGCCTCTTGCTAGAGGTGGCCCGTGGAGTTGTGGCGGTGGAAGCCACCCGCCTGACACCCATTCGAGTGCTCTGGCCACGGTAATACAGCCGTGGGCCGTCGCCTGCTTCATCTGATGACCAGTGCTGTCATCCTGCCTTGGCTCGCCTCCCACGAGGGTCATCGTGCGTTGGGTCATCTCCAACGAAAATCGTCGCGACTGCTCGAGACGACCTACCGCCGATCGACGAGACCATCAGGACTGAAGCTGTCAGACGGACTTGTTTTTTTCCCTGAACGCTGCGCGTAGGACTTAGTGTAGACGTGTGCGTTTTATGAACCTTTGCTCTGTAGTCAATGTTTAGTGCTTGTCTTATCTCAGTCCTATCATGTTAGATAAATGTTCGTTTATATCCGTTCGTGCGCCTCTGACGTTCATTACCGCCTGACTGCACACAGACATACGTGCCGAACTATTCCATCACAATGCAGCTCAAACATTGTTTGCCATCATTGCAGCTAAATAAAGCATGCAAACCAGCCATGACTACAGCTTGTACATAAAAAAATTGTATGCCTACATGGCTAATGCTAAAGCTACGAGCCGCTTCCTCGCTTACTGTATGAGATACAGGCTGCGAGCAACAGGCTAATGGTAGCAGATGACTTAGCTAGCACCTTGCAGCTCTTCTGCATGCGTTAGAGAGAGTCTAGCCAAGTTGTGGCTCTCGAAATCTTACGGAAATTTGGGTGGTTAAAGAGCAGACAAATTATGTGAAATGAGAAGCAAAAAGTCCGCGTGACGGGGCTTCGAATGCAGCTGCCGTATGACTAAATTTTGCAGTAAAGCCAACCTCCTGATGAGAAGAGGTGTGGCTTTGGCAAACACCCACGTAAATCCCATGCAACTCAGCAAAACAGTGTGATGCATTTGCATGCATTCTCACTGCAAATAAAGCTGCTCTGGCATGCGCGCTGGGTAGCATGTTTGTGTGTAATATGTGCTGCATTGTATTATTTGAAACTGGTTGAATCTTTTGCAGCAGATTTCCTTCATTCACTTATTAATTGCTACAAATGGTTTCAAAAGGATTTGTTTCTATATTTATTGCACTCTTCTTTTAGACTGCCTGGAGAAGTACATCGGGGAACATCCAATGGGGCCACCAGTACCAACTCCAGAGCACCGCCTTGCTTCTGTAAGGAAGCACCTTTGAAGCTTCTTCACAGAAGCGGTACGGAAGACGTGAATCACCTAAACCTATTTAATTTTTTCAATAAAGTGTGAAGATATGGAACATATTGTGGTGCTATACATTGATTCCTTGTGGCATGAAAATGTAGCCACATTTCAATCGCATCAAATGTAGCCAATGTAGTACTTGGCCACATGTAGATACAGACTCCACACTTTGCAAGACTCAAGCACGCATGAAGATAGCCCATCATGAGCTTCTCAATTGCAATGGCTTTACTTCGATTCATTACACAACTTGCATATGACCTGATGGCACCATTGTTACACCCAGCATCCCACCCATCACCCAGCGTGCCACCCATCACCCAGCATTCCACCCATCACCCAGCATTCTACCCGTCGCCCAGCATACCCATTACCATAATCCACCATGATGATGGATGATGGATTCCATCGTGCCCAGCATCGGGCAGTATACTGAACGCCTGAACCGGACAATAAGTCACATGCTCGCGATGTATGTTTCCTCCGATCATCGCGACTGGGATACTGCTTTACCATTTGTCACGTTTGTGTACAATTCCTCGTGCCACGACACAGTTGGCTCTTCACCGTTCTACCTTCTATATGGCCATGAACCGACCTTGCCTTTCGACACTCTTCTTTCGACCACACTCGATTCGCCGACAGAGTACGCTCGTGATGTCATAACCACAGCGACCCAGGCACGCCACATTGCCCGTCTTCGTCTCTCTCCTTCACAGACACGTCAGAAGTGCCGTTACGATCAGCGCCACCGCGACGTTGAATACAAACCAGGTGCTCTTGTGCTAGTTTGGTCTCCATCTCGACGTGTCGGTCTTTCGGAGAAACTCCTTTCGCGATACTACGGCCCCTACGCATCCTCCGCCAGGAGACGCCTGTCACATATGAAGTGTCTCCACTGGATCCTACCGTGTCTTCACCTCTATATGACATCATTCACGTCAGCGCCTCAAACCGTTCCTTTCTGGAACCAGTGAGACGCACCAGTAAGGTGCTTCTTCCGACGGGGGTAATGTCACAGTATGTAATGTGGAAAGAAGAGGACATATTTGGTGCCCTGGGAGACGAAAAAGAAGATTCTGGGTTTTGCTTCTCTGCGCAGCCATTAAAACCGATCTGTAAATACCAGTACGCTTCTTCCTTCCCGTAACATTATTGCGCCGATCAGAAATGCAGGTTTCATCCATGGCACTTGCGATTTCGCTAATCGTCTTTGCCAGTTTTCTATACATCGGGGATCCTGGATCATCCTGCAAAGCACAGCTTCCACGTGAGAAATTGTTTGAATATTCTATGATTGCTTATTTACGTAATACATATTTTCAGCTCGGTTCTTGTCCCATTTTTGCTAATACACTTGATGCGGATGAGACAGTCCGGGTATAGTGGTCTCAAATGTATTAAAAAATTTAGAGGACGCTTAAGCTTGGCCTTTAAGAGTGGAACGCGATATCATTCAAAGATCCTTGAATGCTTGTCAGGCTTCCGGCAACTGCAGCTTTCTTTTTCCCCCACCTTCCCCTCTGCGCGCCGTGCCGTTTTACACTGCCGAGGAGGCCAGTGCCATCTGTATGGTGTTTCTGCTTGTAACCTACGCGGGTGCGCCGCTGTATGAATGGTAGAAATGCTGGAAAAGGGCTTTATGTTTGGGCTTCCTCGTAAAAGAATTCTGTTTTCTCGTATATTCAATTAACAATCTGACGATATCATGCCTGTAGATTGTGGTTAAGTCGTACTTTACGATTTGTCTGACGTATCTTTCTTTGAGAAATTCAATTAGTTCACTAACGCCTCTGCTTTTTGCGGAGGGCCTGCATGGTCGGGGTGGTTCGAAATGAATTTCTCCGCCACACACGCCTGCGCTTTCGCCGACACCAACGCCGCATTTTCTGCTACACGGGGCCCTTAACGCTATCGCGTTAGCATGTGTGTTGCACTTCATTGCGCGCTCTACTCCTCACCATTCTTCACTCGCCAAACAGTAAACATCGTTTTGTCTTTGTAACACTGGTTCTCTTGCAAAATTGTGCGCCTACATGAACTAGCGTTTTAATTTCAGATTGAGTATCAACATCATAATCAAAGACATTGCATGACTTTATAGCTGCGACATGACCGGCATAGGCACTCACACACATTGCATGAGCCTACAACAATGTTGGTAACTTGAGAATGTTGTCGCTAATTACAATAACATTCAGCCACATTCACTAAAATTTGCATTTTTTCAATCGTAGTGTTGCTTCAGTGTCATTGTGCTCGTCATTTAGCGTTTCTGATAGTAGTTTTAAGGTAACTTCTATTGAGGTTGAATTAATCGGTCCACTCCAAATATGGGCAGAAGTTTAGATTTTTGGTGCACGTGCAATCGGATAGTGAAAAAAGTCATCCTTGCTATTCCTTTCGATAATGTTTTTGCATTCCGCCTGTACAGCACAATCACGTGGAAAAACGAAGAGAACAGACAATACGAGAACTGAGTTGTTTCCTCCCAAATTCCGCAATCTCAACTGCCCGTGGGATGCGAGGGAACCTTTATTCTTCATTTTTCGCAGAGGAAGCATTCAGACTGTGGCTCCTTCGAACATTGGCGTAGTGACGCCAGATAACTACCATGAAGACAGAGATAAATTACGCGGCCAAATTACGACAAGCTCTACAGACTCCTTTGGGAAGACTTACCCTATAGAAGGATGCAACAAAACAGCAATCTTTACTAATTGTAAAAGTCAATTTTATAGCATGTAAAAATCATTGCAGGATAAGGAAGCAGGCCATCTGAGCCGTACCAAAGTACGCGACAGAAAAACACCAACATCCAGATACATACGGCTCTTTTAGTGCAGATGAAGCCGCAAGATCCTGTTTATTCGTGTACATGCACGCATCATTCTCTTCTGCTGATCATCTCACAGAGCCCCGAGAAAAGCAATACACAGACAGCAAAAGAGCAGCTGGCCTACGAATGCACCGTAAGAATTATGTTGACCATTGCAAACCTTCTTGCATCTTTTCTTCGCCGACATCGGGCATTCGACACGTTGCCCATTCATTAAAATAATCTAGGTATTCCGGCAATAACTTGCTTGACATGGTGGTGCGCTGCTTTATTGTTCAGCAAAACCTAATTATTACATTCTGGGCCCTCACTGAAATTGACAATTTCGTAACCTTAAATATTTTCATAGCACTTAACAGCCAGATCAAGCACCTGACACTTTATACTAGGTGTCTGGAAGACATTAAAATTGATGAAGCCTCAGCTAACACGTCAATCTAAAACGACGTCTTTGAAAACGTTAAGCGTAACTAGAAGCTCCCGAACCTAATTATTAGAAACCGTTTGTGCCATTCGTTTTAATTCACAGTTTTTGCATGTTCTTCACGGAACCCTTCTTATAGTGTGGACACCTTCGCACGAGAAACGCAGATGCGAATTGGTCATTCATCAAAGCAGCGCACAGTCCAACCTGCAGGAGGCTCTGCGAAGGAGGAGACCCACTAGCGAGTGTGAATTTATTGGATATAATAGGTTTTCTTCAACCCAGCTGCCGTCGGAATTTGACACTAATTAGACTTGTTGCTCAACCGATTTGAGTAGACAATATCCATGAAAGGCAGCAATACTGAATACGTGCTATATTAGGTATACTCTGGTACAAAAAGCAAACTCTCTATACCCTACCTAAGAAACGGACTCGACACACGCTTGTGGCACTTGTTCTAATTGAATGTCGTTCAAAATACTCAGCGAACAGTCGAATCCTACGAAACGATAGATTTGAGTGGCTGAATCTTGTGCAAGGCCTCAGATTTTCTGTCAAAACTGTCCGTAATAAAGTGATAGTTCAAATTGAGCAGGTATACCCTCTGTTCCAGCCTAACGACGGTCACTTAGCGCCCATGCCTTACCACGCACATGAGTTCCTGAAATTCCCGAACAGTATACCCGCTTCAGTGGAAACTGATAGTGTGCTAACGTTTCATTAGATGCAATGTTAATCTATGAAATTAACTCCGACAGTGCCCATAAGACGTTCAAGACATATAAGCCATGGCCCGAATTTCAGTGGGCACGTGCCGGAGTATTTTAGATGAACCCATGCAGCACTGGCTGAACTTCCTGAGGCCCAAATAAACATACAGAATCTGGTTGATGCTCAATAAAGACGGCAACGCCAATTGGTAGAGCCGCCACTACAATGATGAGTGGATTTTGGTTCGAGGTACTAGTGCACCGATACGCAGATACCTCAAACCAACTTCTCGAGGTTGCGGAGCTCGCTATCTAGATGCTCAGCTTGCGAATCAGAAACGACGAGGGGGAAAAAGCTCCTTATCAACTCAGCATAGTAACGGCATCGTACAGGAATAGTTACGAACGGCGTCTTGATCGTTCGAAGCTGACTATTGCGTCTTCGGAAGCGGTGACCCACTCATCACATTCCTTACACCGTAAAAAGAACATGCGAACGCCACAGGCATACTTCACAGGTATTTGTAGTTAGTAACGGTGCAGATGTGTGAAAAGATAGCCCTCTGTATCACAGAACCCGCTTGAGTTTTGTCTCAAGTTTGACAAAGACGTGTCACACTTCGAATTTGCATCAGTAATGTATTTGTTAACGAAATACCTGGTTGAATAAGTCCAACCAAGGGGGCACGTCATTATGCAGAATAAAAATAAGAGTTCCATAACAGATTTCAGTGAAAAATGGCTGTAATCGGTAAGCTTTACTGCGCTTTAAGTTACGTTCGATATGTGTGTAATGAACGCTAAGCTATACAGCAAGTAAATTCCCCTGGTGAAATTCGTCAGGCAGCTTTGGCTAAGCTCAATGCCTCTTATACCGTTTTAGTAATACGAAAGTAATTTGGTATTTCAATATTGGATTGCCGACTTACCGTAATTTAGATAACGACCAATTATAACATCGATGATCAATAAAAATAAATAAAACTTCAAAAATGCAATTCCGATCAAGAGAATATCACAAACTTCACTTCACAAACTTCACTTAGCCGTGGTAGATGCACGCAGCGGCTCCAGCGCAGTGTCAGTCGCCGTCTGACACTGCGCTGGAGCCGCTGCGCTTCTGACTGGCGTTTGCCAGTGTGGTATAGCCATAGAGAAGGAGAGCGCAAATGCTGCTCAACAGCGCAGAAGAACGTAGAAGCTTGACTCATAAGAATAGTCTTATCTTAAGAATAATCTTAAGAATAAGCTAACAATAATCAGCTGAACCTTTGCTAACGCTACGTATATCCTGGCATAGCGGAGCTAAGCCACTGCACCTTTTTTTTCCACCTTCACCTCTGCGCTCTTTGCCGTTTTACACTGCCGAGGAGGTGAGTGCCATCTGTATGGTGTTTCTACAAGTAACCTACACGGGTGCGCCGCTCTATGAATGGTAGAAATGCTGGAAAAGGGGCTTATGTTTGAGTTTCCTCGTAACAGAATTATGTTTTCTCGTATATTGAATTTACAATCCGACGATGTCATGTATGTAGATCGTGGTTAAGTCGTAATTTACGTTTTTTTCTGACGCATCTTACTTTCAGAAATTTAATTAATTCACTAACGCCTCTGCGTCTTGCGGAGGGCCTGCGTGGTCCGGGTGGTTCAGGATGTATTTATCCGCCTCTGACGCCGGCGCTTTCGCCGACATCGAGACCAACGCCGGAGTTTCTGCTACACGGGGCCCGTAACACTATCGCATTAACATGTGTCTTGAACTTCATCGCGCGCTCCACTCCTCACCATTCTTCACTCGCCAAACAGTAAACATCTTTCTGTCTTTGTGACACTTGTTCTCGTTCTGCAAAATTGTGCGCCTACATGAATTAGCGTTTTAATTTCGGATTGGTTTGTCAACAGCATAATCAAAGACATTGTATGACTTTATAGTTGTGACATGACCGGCATAGGCACTCACACACACATTGAATGAGCTAACAGCAATGTTGCTAACTTGTGAATGTTGTCGGTAATTACAATAACATTCAACCACATTCCGTAAAATTTGAATATTTTCAATCGTAGTGATGCTTCAGTGTGATTTTGCTCGTCAGTTATCGTTTCTGAGAGTAGTTTTAAGGTAACTTCTTAACGGTTGAAATAATCGGTCTACTCTAAATATGGGCAGAAGTTGAGATTTTCGGTGAGCGCGCAGTCGGATAGTGAAAAAAGTCATCCTTGCTTTTCCCTTCGATAATGTTTTTGCATTCCGCCTGTACAGCACAATCACGCGGAAAAACGAAGAAAACAGACAATACGACAATTGAGTTGTTTCCTCCGAAATTCAGGAATCTCAACTACCGATGGGATGCGAGGGAGCCATTATTGTTCAATTTCCTGAGAGGAAGCATTCAGACTATGTTGCCTTCGAGCATTGGCGTAGTGACGCTGGATTAGGATGATGAAGATAGAGATAAATTACGCGGCCAAATTACGACAAGCTTTAAAGACTCCTGTCGGAAGACTTACCCTAGCAGGATACAACAAAACAGCATTCTTTACTAATTGTAGAAGTAAATTTTATCGCATGTAAAAATCATTGCACGATAATGAAGCAGACCATCTGCGCCGTACCAAAGTAAGCGAAAGAAAAACACCAATTTCCAGATGCATACACCTCTTTTAGTGCAGATGAAGCCGCGAGATTTTGTTTATTCGTGTAGATGCATGCACCATTCTCTGCTGCTGATCATCTCACAGAGCCCCGAGAAATGCAGTACACAGACAGAAAAAGAGCAGCTGGCCTACGAATGCACCGTAACAATTATGTTGACCATTGCAAACCTTCTTACATCTTTTCTTCGCCGACATCAGGCATTCAACATGTAGCCCACTCATCAGGAAAATCTACGTATTCCGGCAATAACTTGCTTGACATGGTGGTGCGCTACATCATTGTTCAGCAAAACTTAATTATTACATCCTGGGCCCTCAATGAAATTGACGATTTCATGACCATGAAAATTTTCATAGCGCTTAACACCCAGATCAAGCACCTGACACTTGATACTAGGTGTCTGGAAGACATTAAAATTGATGAATCCTCAGCTAACACGTAAATCTAAAACGGTGTCTTACAAAACGTTAAGCGTAACTGGAAGCTCCCGAACTTAATTATTAGAAACCGTTTCTGCCGTTCGTGTTAATTCAGAGTTTCGCATGTTCTTCACGGAATCCTTCTTGGAGTGTGGACACCTTCGCACGAGAAACACACATGCGAATTGGTCATTCATCACAGCAGAGTACGGTCAGTCCTGCATGAGCCTCTGCGAAGGAGGAGACCCACTAGCGAGTGGGAATTTATAGGAGATAATTGGTTGTCTTCAACCCAGCTGCCATCGGAATTTTACACTAATTCGACTTGTTGCTCAACCGATTTGAACAAACAATATCCATGAAAGGCAGCAATACTGAATACCTGCTATATTAGGTATACGATACAAAAATCAAGCTCTCTATTGCCTACCTTGGGCTTGTCCTTCGAGAGAGTATAAAGGTGGGTCAGTTGGTACAGATTCAGTGTGAAGCCACGCTAAGAAACGAACTGGACATACGCTTGTGGCGCTTGTGTTGAGTGAATGTTGTTCAAAAGACTCAGCGAACAGTCGAATCCTACGAAACGATAGATTTGAGTTGCTGAATCTTGTGCAAGACCTCGTCTTTTCTGTCAAAGCTGTCCGTAGTAAAGTGATAGTTCCCATTGAGAAGGTATACCCTCTGTTTCAGCCTAACGATGGTCACTTAACGCCCATGTCTTACCACGCACATGAGTTCGCCAAATTCCTGAACAGTATACCAGCTTTAGGGGAAACTGATAGCGTGCTAACGATCACTCTTAACCTATGAAATGAACTCCGACAGTGCCCATCAGACGTTCAAGACATATAAGCCATGGCTCGAATTTTATTGGGCACGTGTCGGAGTAGTTTAGATGAACCCATACAGCACTTGGCTGAACTTCCTGAGGTCCAATTAAACATATAGAATCTGGTTGATGCTCAATAAAGAAGGCAACGCAAATTGGTAGAGCCGCCCATACAATCACGAGCGGAATTTGGTTCGAGGTACTCGCGCACCGGTACGCAGATACCTGACACCCATTTCTCGAGGTTGCGGAGCTCGGCCTCCACGCGCTCACCTTACCGATGACAAATGCCGAGGTGGAAATAGTTCTTTATGAACTAAGCGTTGTTATGGCGTCGCACAGGAATAATTACAAACGGCGTCTTGATCGTTCGCAGCGGACTATTGCGTCTTCGGAAGCGGTGACACACTCATCACATTCCTGATACCGTAAAAAGAACATGCGAACGACACTGGCATACTTCACAGATACGTATTTGCACTTAGTAACGGTGCAGATATGCAGAAAGATGGCACGCTGTATCACAGAATCCGCTTGAGTTCTTTCTCAGGTTTGACGGAGACTTGTCACACTTCGAATTTGGTTCAGTAATGTATTTATTAACGAAATACCGCGACGATTAAGTCCAACCAAGAGGGAATGTCATTATGAAGATTAAAGATAAGCATTCCATAAGAGATTTCATTGAAAACTGTCTCTAATCGGTAAGTTTCACTGCGCTTTAAGTTATGTTCGAAAAGTGTTGCCAGGTCCGACTAGGCGGCGTAGCCCAAAGCTAAAGATATTGTAGCCAAATGTAGCCAAACACAAAAAAGAGCAAGAACATTTTGTAGCGAAATATAGCCATTTTTATTTGCAATTTCATCTGTGTAAACATTTTCACATTCGACTACGGCATTCCTTTTTGCACAACCCGTTTCATCAAAATGTCCGTGCTGCCGTGGCGACCGTCCGTTGACCTCAACAACAGCGACATCATGCTGGCACACAGATTACTTTTTGGTTGGCCCCGGAAGCTTTCAAGTTCCAGCAAATCGCTGCAGAGGGCGAAATCACAGTGCTTTTATTTTATGACAGATAGTACTAATTCATTCTGCGTTTAGAGGTCTGCGGCGGCGACAAGCCCATGGCCTTTTTATGAGCCAGAACGAGTCTTTTGCGCTATGATATCCCGCATAATGTGTCTGATTGTCCTATCTTGTTTTCTCGTTTTATTGCGATAGCAATTATATGGACACTTCAACCGGATTTCTGCCGTCGCCGTCGTCGTCGCCGTGAGGTTCCGTATAGATAAAATCTTCACCGCGCGCCGTATGCCCGAGCGGAAGCGTGCGGGGACGCGCGCTATCACGGAGAGCGAACGCACTCAATCTCCCACGCGCAAGCAACGAAGCGGGAAGCGAGCGCCGGAGGGAACGGGGGGGGGGGGGGGGGGCACTTCTACTGTGCCAGCAACCGCGCTCGTCGCTCGACCGCACGGTCTCTTATCTCTCCCACGCGCAAGCAAGGAAACGGGCAGCCAGCGCCGGAGGGAGCGGGGGGGGAGGGGGGGGCGCACTTTTCCTCTGCCAGCTAAAGCCCCTATATTTATAAAGGTAGCGCCATCCACTTCCCTCCTCCTCCGTTCCACTATCGCCTTTCTCTATGGTATCGCGCTCGGCGCGACCAGCGCGATCGAGGCGCGATATCGACAGTGGCGCCGCCTGCGTCGGGCCTGCCGTGGCAGACGACAGCTAACGCGCTACCAGAGGAAATCCGAGGAAAACTTCGATCGCGCCCTGCGGAGACGTTTTTGAGGCGCGATTTTGCTTCGTCAGTCAGTAACTGGTCTTAATAATGCCGTTTTGGAAGTAGCAACGCGACGATGCGATACGGCGCAAATATCAAGTGTGCAGCAAGCGTTTGCGCACGCCGGATGGTAAACAAAAAAAGCCTTTTGCCCACGCCTTGTCGGTTGCGGCAACTTAAGGCGCAGCAGCATGCCATCACAACGAAGTTCTTCTCCCTAACACGTTTGATCCGTTTGTGCGTACAGCACTTTCGTCGCACAGGCCCGAGAATGGCAGTCGGAGCGCGCTGGAAAGAAAAAAATATACTTTTTGGCAAATGACGGAAGGCTGGGGCGACAGGAGGCGGCTCCCCATACGCGGTGGCGGCAAGATAGAATGGCGCTTACATCTCGCTCGCCGCACCGTCTCTTATCTCCAACGGCTCTGAAATTGTGCGATAGACGAATTCGCCCGCTGCTTGCTGCCAGTGTTTTGATCCCCATTCAGTGTGATCTATTCATGTTTGTGCGCGCTCACACCACGCTCATTAGTTAGTAATAGTCGGGCCACATTTTCCAACGCACGCTACACATGTAACGCTGCCCGGACGGCAGTGCAGCGCTACAGGTGTGTCCCTTCGCACGCGCGCTGCCCAACACGTTTCACACGCGCCCTCTCGTGGTCATCGAGTCTCTCTTCATGTCGGTCTACTTACGCCGCAGCACACCTGCTTACTTAATCAGCTCATGATTACTACAATTCATATTGTCCAAAGCCGCTCACCTCTCGTTGACATATCGCATTCACTTTAGAATCACGAGCATTTACATAATGACTTCTTTCTATCACCCTCCGTCATTTTTCCTCGACGAGATCACTCTTTCAAAGTCAAACGCCCTATGTGTCACTCAGCTCTTTACGCACAATCATTTATACCCGGAACCATACTTGATTGGAATAACCTACCATCACGCATTGCTACTGCAGTTCACCCCGATAAATTTCAACAAAAGCTGCGTGCGCATATCCGAATGTGACGTGTTTGCGCAACGTAAAACTGTACTTTTTTCATTCTCTGGTACCTTCGATGTTCATCCGATATTCTTTCGCAATTATTCTCTTGTTAGTGCCTTTCATGTATTCGGACCTCTAGGTGTATCAATTGTTCAAATGTATTCTAATTCTGTGCTTCTTCCGCTTTATCCGAACTTTCATTTTTTTACACACAGTCGTGTCTGCATATTTTGTCCCTTTTGTTGCATTTTGTCATAAAGTGTTATGACAGTATGATCATCTATCGCCCCCCCCCCCCCTATGTAATACCCTCTACTGGAGGGCCTTCAGGGGTATTTTGAATAAATAAATAAATTAGCTGGTACACACTCTATATAGTGTCCATTTACATCAACCTGGCTGCCATTTTAGGTCTCTAGCACGCCTAGAACATGCGGTAAAGACAACTGTCAGACAACAGATGCCACTCGCTGTCTGAATTGGTGTAAGCGAAGCGTTAAAAGATTACTGCGCATAACGGCACACCAGTGTGAGAAGCGCGCAGTAGTTTCCGGCTACGATCACGTCCCGAACGTAACTCGCTCGAAATGGTAAAAGCCGCGACAGCGCACTAAGAGCAATGGTAAACGACAAATTGATAACAGTGGTAATCGTGTGAAAACCGGTAACTGTAAAAAGCAAACTATGTTGATGTGCTAATAATAGTAATTACTGGGGTTTACGTGCCAAAACCACGATATGATTGGAAGGCATGACGCAGTGGGCGATTTCAGATTAATTTTGACCATCTGGGGTTCTTTAACCTGCACCTAAATCTAAGTACACGGGTGCTCCTGCATTTCGCTTCTATCAAAATGCGGCCGCCGTGGCCGGGAACCAAGCCCGCGTCCTCGAGCCAGCAGCGTGACAATTCACCTGCTAAGCTAACACGGTGCGTGATGTTCACGTGACGTGGTACACTGATGTCATCGTGGCAAATATGTTTCCATATTAGCACAATGAGTATCTGTATCTATGACGTTACGGGCAAACCATCTATAAGTAAAAGCACCAGGGCCTACCTTTGAGCTCGGGGTCTTGCTCCCATTCTATTTGATACTTCCTCGCATACTTGGCCCACTTCCCCATGGTTCGATTCTCCTCTCCGAGGAGAATCCGATCTTAAGTCTAACCTATCGAAATGAATCTCTAATGTACGCATGAACAAAAATGCATCTCGCAGGTAAAGGAAAATGGTAGTAAAGCTTAGCGTGAGAAAGGTGGAGCAGAGAGAAACGCGAACACACTGGAGCGTGTCTTCTACCCGTGCTTCCCTGGTTTCATGTTGGCGCCACGATTGCCCGACCTTATTTTGTTGGTCTCCTTTTCTGAGCATAGCCATGTCAGTACAGTGCAATGAGCAAACAAACTATATTCCCAGGCTCATCCTGGTGCCTAGGGATCGGGTACCTGACGATGAAGCTGGGTGTAAGTTTGAGTGCACCAAATGTCAAAGCCACCGGCTCATACAACAGCGCAGAAAAGGGGGGGGGGCGTGCATTTCACGCACGCCCCCAGGCACACCCGCGCTGCCGGCTCAGCCAGCCAAAAAAATAGCCTTACAGAGCGTGGCTTAGGGCGCCACTAATGCCCAAGCAAAGCCAAGTCGCAGTTTTTTAGCAGCCAATAAAAGCCACATAGCCAACTCGCCCAAGTCAACGCCAAACATTTTTTTCTGTAGCCCAATTTGGCTGCATATAGCCAAACCTGGCAATACTGCGTTCGATATGTGTATAATAAACGCTAAGCTATACAGCAAGTAAATTCCCCTGGTGAAATTCGTCAGGCAGTTTGGCTAAACTCAATGCCTCTTATACTATTTTAGTAATACAAGAGTAAGTTTAGCTTTCAATATTAGATTACCGACTTACCGTAATCTAAATAACAACCAATTATAACATCGATTACGAATAAAAATAAAACTTAAAAAAGCAATTTCGATCAAGAGATCACAAACTTCACGTTTGATGCTTCCGTTAAATGTAGGCTTTTGGTCCGCGACTTGAGAAACGTTTCTAAAAACAAGTTCTTAACACTCGGTTACATGTTTCATAACATAAAGTTAGGCACAACTTTGCGCTTCATATGCTTTGTATGAGTTAATTACGAGCTTTTCAAAAGCTTCGATTCATAAAGGTTCGTCCGTGCGGGTAGGATAGGCGTCATTTATAAATCAAAGTGATCATGCTTTGCCCCATCACAAAATATGTTTGCAAACAGCCTGCATTATAGGAAGTAGCAGGCCATTATCACATTTCTTTGCCATTTTCAACTTACCTGCAAGCCGAACTTGTCTGGCAAAATATATCTACTATCACATGAACTAATCAATTCTAAATTGGAATTCGCTTAATGTTTTTTAACATAACTGTCGTATGTCTGCTTATTGACACATTAGAAATCTTAGGGCGCTTATGTTGTCTTATAGATACAAAAAAACAGCGTTCACCTAATTCCTCAATACAAATAAATCAATTAAACTACCTTGTATTGAAACTATTTATATGCAGCTCTTGGGCCGCGCCTCCTAACAGCGCAAGCTATTTTTGGCGACGTCATGCGAAGGTGTATGAGAGAAATGGTTGCATTTATAAGAACCATCCCGTCAGAGAGGCTCCGTCAGGTACGTGTACTTCGTCGCAGTACTAACCTTCTAATGTAAACATTGCAGAAAATTGCGCGTCATGCTGTCAACATATCTGCGTGTTTAGATATTTGTTATATTGAATGACTGTGCGTTTTATAAGCACATGCTTTGTGTTTGATAATAGTTCACGTATAAAACTGTTAAGGATTGAAATTGGTAGAGCTGTGCTGCTAGAAGAGGTGGTTGTTACGTCCGATAGAAATAACAAGTATGAAATTTTATTATTTCCAAATAACAGCTAGTTTGCTATTCACTGTAGGGGCATATACCATCTTATAAATCGAAGCCTGTGAGTTTTAAAGCCCATCCACTCGAAACTTCGTCGACATTAGGAAACGCACACCGTCCCAGAAGCCCTAAAAGGATCATTCGGTCCAACTAATTTAGAAAGAAAGCGACCTGTTACTTATCGCATTTCCGATCAGGCACCCTGCATGTATACGCCCCAAAGATATACGTAATCGTCAAGTACCAAACAAGCATTTTCAGACGACGTAGGTTAGTATTACAAGAATGTTCAATGTAAATGTTCGTGTAAAAGTGGCGTGGATGATATGACTACGAAGTTTTTAAAAAGGACTGACTTTAATTAGTCAGTCTTTTAGAGCGCAGCTCTTAATGACTCGTTCCGGCGGCGAACGACGGTGGCGGCGTAACCAGCAAACGAGCCCAACAGCGACAGATGTTGCGCAAGATGTTGTTGCAAGCCGTGAAGCCAATCAAAGCAGCTACTTCAGTGACGTGCGCTCGGGAAACTGGTTTCATGCGGACATGAACGACCGTACGATGCGTACTCGTATCTGGTTTTAGCCGGACCGCTAGTTTCGTACCACCGTCTGCTCGCGTCAGCCCTCGCTCCCGCTAGTTTTGTTTTTTTCGTTTGGTCTCGTTCGCTCTTGTTCCGATTGCCATGCTTTGAGATTGTTTTGTAATCTGATTGTATGCGCGCCGCGAATTGTGTAGTACTTTCTGGAAGTTGGAATAACAGTTGATTTAATAAATGTTGGAGGAGATATCATGCTTGAAAAGCATGCGGGCCTTCACAAGCAATGCCCCACGACTTAAAGTGTACCAGAGAGCAGGAAGAACGCCAATATTATACTAATTCATAAGAAGGGAGACATTAAATAATTGAAGAATTATATACTCATTAGCTTGCTTTCAGTATTGTTCAAAACATTCGCCAAGATAATTTCCAATAGAATCAGGGCAACACGACTTCAGCCAACCAGGAGAACAGCCTGGCTTCAGGAAGGGATATTCTACGATTGATCATGTCCATGTTATTAATGAGGTTAACGAGAAATCTGCGGAGTACAATCAACCTCTTTACACGGGTTTCATAGATTATGACAAGGCTTTTGATTCAGTAGAGATATCAGTAGTCATTGAGGCATTGCGTAACCAAGGAGTACAGGAGGAATACGTAAATATCTTGGCAAATTACTTCAAGGATTCCACAGCTACCTTGGCTCTCCACAAGAAAAGTAGAAAGCTACCTACCAAGAAAGGAGGACAGGCAAGGAGACACAATCTCTCCAATGCTAATCACTGCATGCTTAGAAGAAGTATTAAAGCTCTTAGATTATGAAGGCTTAGGAGTGAGGATCAACGGCGAATATCTCAGCAACGTTCGGTTTCCAGATGACATTGAGAGACAGGAAAAAACAATAATTGCAAAAGGGACGAGAAATGAGGCTATAAAGAAACACAGAGCGTTTGGGGGATACAATAGGTACGTTGTGCTCCGGGGGAAATGGAAAGGTGTATTGGTTCCAGAGCTTATATTTGGAAATGCGGTTGTTTACTTGAAGTCAAGGGCGCAATCAGGACTCGATGGCAACCAAAGGTCAGTGGGACGCCTCGCACTGGGCGCTCATGGGAAGACTCCGGATGAAGCTGTGCAGGGTGGTATGGGCTGGAGAGTCAATAAGCATTGTTTTGCATAGTCATGTTACTTATGCTCCTGACATTACCCCTATCTATGTAATCCCCCCCTCCCACAGTGCTCCGATGCTGGAGCCTGTGAGCAACGTGAATAAGTAAATAAATAAACATGGAAGAAACTAAATGGGGTGCGAGAGTGTTCAGATACTTGTACAGGAACAACATTGAATAACAGTAGAGGAAAAGAACAATAAAGCTTACCAGAAAGTATGCGACCGGTATGGTCAGCAACACGGCAACAAAGAACATCAAATGCAGAGTGAGAGAGGCTGAGACAAGGTTATGGGTGGCGGCAATGAAAAAGAAACCTGCTATGACTAACTACTCCAAAGGAAAAAAAAACCAAAATCATGAAGAAACAATTTATGATAACTTAAAGGGTAGTTATTTATTTTTCGACGCGTGATCAGGGCGCCTTAGAACGCGTAGTTATAAAGTGAGGTACACCAATGACGAAGACGCGTGTGCTTGCTGCGGTAAAGCTATTAAGACGATGGAACATGTTTTACTGGCTCTCTGGCCAGTAAAAGGTTCCTCTGGCCTCCTTGAAGCCCTTGGGTTCAGTGATAGCAGGGGGAAAGTAAACATGTCCGCAATAGAGCTCAGTGAGAGGCGATTGGAGGTTTTGTGGAAGACAAGTTGGGAGACCACAAACAACGGATATGTTCATAAAACTGAGTTCCCGGTAATGGTTCCAAAAGTGTGATGCTGGAAATTCGTTGCATCTGAGCGCTTTCTCAAAAATATAGGTAATACATTAGGCAGAATAATAACAAGAGCTTGGTGGTGCAACCCCCAACACCGTTTTAAAGGGAACGTTCAAAGCATCCATCCATCCATCCATTCATTCATCCCCCCAGAAAGCATATTTTACGCTTTCGCGCTGGTCGTCACTTCCGTTACAGGAAGTTGGTCATAGACCCCGGCATGAAACATTTTCGTGTTAAAAAAATCAGAGACAGAGTGAGTCATGCTTTGCATTGAAGGGAGCGAAAGATGTTTTGAGGGAAAGAAACATGTTTTGCGTTGATAACTGCACCCTTTACGCTGTCACAAAAAATTCAGACCGCTTCCACTACTGTGAAAATAGAAGCCAGCAAAGCTGCGACTATGGTGGGTCTGCTGTAGTAGATATTGCCTCCACGATGAAAATGGGCATATCGTCGATGGGCATCACCCAACCGAACATGTCTATCACGAACGTTCCGGTTGAGAAACTCGCGTTGCAAGCTGGCCTTCTCGCCGGGGAAATTGGCACTAGCGTTGCCGAGGTGTGCACCACCGTTGTCGGTTTCCTGGAGGGCAAGATGGCACTCACGTTTGGCCTCAACATAACGCTCTCGCAACTAGGGGTCGACAGCTCTTCACTGACGTTTGGCCTCAACATCGCGCTCCCTCAACACGGGGTCTGCGGCTCTTCGCTGACGTTTAGGCTGGGCTTCGGAAGCCCTCACGCTAGAATCGGCACATCGATGACGAGCCCTTTACTCGCCGCGGTGGCTCAGCTAGCTAAGGCGTTGGGCTGCTGAGCACAAGGTCGCGGGATCGAATCCCGGCCACGGCGGCCGCATTTCGATCACGCGAAATGCAAAAACACCCGTGTGCTTGCGTTGTTGTGCACATTAAAGAACCACCCCAGGTAGTCGAAATTATTTCGGAGCCCTCAACTACGGCATGCCTCATAATCACAACTGGTTTTGGCACGTAAAACTCCACAAAGAAGAAGAAGACGACGAGAGTTCCAATACACACGCCAGACAAGTAGAAGGCGACACATTTTACGCCAGACTGCCTTTTAGAATTTAATGTGATATTGTTTGAGGTTAGTAATGCGCCTACAACCTTCGAGAGATTTCGCGACGTATTATTGCTTGGCTTCAAATGAGAACTGTGCATGTGCTATTTAGATAGTGGTGTCATCTTCGATACAATTTGTTGGGGCATGCGAAACCGGCTGTCTTCAGTCTTTTAACCGGTCTCGCTGAATAATATTTTTTGCATAAAGTAATCACAGATAACCGTTGTGACAAACAATTTGCGTTGGTATATTGGATTGTCACATGCAAAGCAAAAAAACATTAATTTTGCTATTCAGAAATTGTAAGCTTTATGTATATGCGCCTATATATAATTTGCGGCTTGTATTATATATGCGGGATACGTAGGTCTGTAATATTTTACACTGTGTCAAAGGTAGTGGAGCAGCAGCATCAGCAGCAACAACAACATTAGGAGAGCAGCGAGGAAGAGAAGGACGACGTGGAGTATTGGCACCCACTTGGCCTAAGGCTCCCTGCAATAAACGCCTTCTACACACCCAGTAACAGAGTGGTGGAGGTACTGGGTATCTAAGCATCCAACGACGGAATCACTACCAACTGAACCTCATCGCAGTCGTCGACTGGCGGGATTTCCACCGTCCTCAACAGCAGGCATGTCCCGAGAAACTGAAGCTCCGAGACCGACGGGCTCTTCGCAACTGTACAAGGAACCACCCAGCTTTGCCGGGACTGGCGGTGAGGATGTGGACGAGTGGTTCAAGGAGTACTGACGGGTGAGCAAACATAACGGCTGGGACTCCGCCTCTCAGCTGTCAAATGTTGTGTTCTCGCTCACGAACACTGCTCTCATGTGGTACGACAACCACGAGAACACGCTTACGACCTGGGATACGTTTGTCCAAGAACTGAAAAAGTGCGTTGGGGACTCCGCAGCGAGGAAGAAGCGAGCTGAACCGACTCTGTCCCAAAGGGCTCAACCCTCTGGCGAGACTTGTACTATGTACATAGAAGAGGTCCTCAAGCTATGTAGACTCGTGGATTCTAGCATGTCTGATGAAGATAAGGTGGGTCATCTTCTCAAGGGCATAGCTGAAGATGTATACCAGTTCTTGATAGCTAAAGAAAACCTCACATCCGTGGCCGACGTCATCCAATATTGCCGCACATTTGAAGCACTGAAGATGTGACGCGTGGCACCGAAATTTGGCCGTTTGTCTAATGTGCCGACATTGGCCTGCGTTGACGCGAGCACGCCATCCGATCTGTCGTCGGCGATACGACAGATAGTTCGGGAAGAGCTCCTCCGGTGCCACGAAATCGGCCGTTGTGGTAGCGGCGACTCGCGAGGCAACGAGCCAGGACTACCAGTTGCGTCGTTGCAACCCTCTATTAATGCGGCGAACATGGACGATTATACAGCTGTGCTTCCATCTGCGCCCACCAACCGGCCACGCTTCAAGAACGAGCAGCAGCACCGCACTTCTTATCCGGCGCAGCGGTACCGTACCACTTATTCAGGGTACAGGGAATATGACGATCACGACCGATACCCCATGCTCGATGGCGGAAATGAAGGCTTTGAGCAGCACCGTGAATTTCGGCTTCCTCGTGTGTGCTATAGTTGCGGTGTCCCTGGCCACATCGCCAGGTTTTGCGACCGCCGCCGACCTTTCCGAGAAGAACCTTCACGAGCGACGTACCAGTCAAATTATCGACCCTTTTCCGGGTCATGGTCTCCACGCCCGCCAACCAATCGTGGAATTCGTCAAGGTAGCTTCCGGAACCCGTCACCAGCCTCCGATCGCAGCTTAACGCCACCGCCTGCTCCACGTACTCGGCGGTCTCCATCGCCGCGGCGTAGCCGGCTATCCCCGCAACCGGAAAACTAGGCAGTGCGGCCGATGGGGCTGTGGTCGCTGGATACCGTTCGCTGCCAACCGACATTCCTCCGCCAGTTTTCATGCTGAAAAACAAAGTTCACGTGCTTGTTGACGATATACCTACATTGGCTCTTGTGGATACTGGGGCAACAATTTCCGTGATGAGCTTAAATTTTAAAGCCCTACTGGGACAAAAAGTGATGTTTTCTTGGAACAATATTTCCACGTTTCGTAGTGTTAGTGGTGACACGTTGTGCCCGATCGGTGTTTCTACTACGGATGTGTGTTTGTGTGGCAAAGTATTTACCACTGAATTGGCCGTTATTCCTCGATCCACGCATGATGTTATTTTAGGCATCGATTTCTTGCAAGAGTGTGGTGCAACCGTTGACTGTCGAAGTGGGGAGCTTTCGGTACAACACGAGGTTATGACAGGACTCACGGAGAACTCGCCACGTGAAGAAGGTGCCTTTTGTGTTTCGGAGGACATCGTCATTCCCCCACCATGCGCTGTATGCGTTCTGGTGATTTGCTCTGGTACCAACCCTGCCACATTTGATGCCGCAACGGAGCCTCTTCATTCGGCCTGTGTAAAGAAGAAGGTTTTGGTTCCGCATTGTTTAGTGTCGGTAGTTGAAGGACACTCTAGATTATGGGCAATGAACTATGCGGCCTAGCCCATACTTATCCCTTCTGGCATGAAGCTCGCGCTCTTCGAAGAAGAGACGCCGGCGTTACTCGCTGTACCCGGAGCTGCAGGCGAGTCCCTCCGTCCCTGCCCACCGGACTCGAAACTACTTCAGATGGTGAGCAAGTCGCTCCGCACGAGTGAGCGCTACACGTTATTGGATGTTCTATCCAAGCACTCGCAAGTGTTTGACTTTTCCCAGACTGACACGACATATCAAATTCCGACGTCTCGAATACGCCATCGTATAAATACCGGATCAGCGCACCCCATACGGCAGAAGCCGTACAGAGTATCCCCGACTAAGCGCAAGATAATTGGCGAGCAAGTTCACGAAATGCTGTACAAGGGGATAATTCAGGAGTCCGCGAGTCTCTGGGCTGCACCTGTCATCCTCATTAAAAAGAAAGATGGTAGTTGGCGATTCTGTGTTGATAATCGGCGGCTAAACAATGTTACCAAGAAAAATGTCTACCCACTTTCGCGTATAGATGATGCCTTAGACTGCCTTCATTCGGCTTCTTACTTTTCTTCTGTAGACTTGAGATCCGGCTACTGGCAAATCCCGATGCATGCCGAGGATAAGGAAAAAAAGCGGCGTTCGTAACACCCGATGAACTTTTTGAATTCAATGTCATGCCGTTCGGCTTGTGCAACACACCCGCCACCTTTGAACGATACATGGATACTATTCTGCGAGGTCTAAAGTGGGAGATATGCATGTGCTACCTCGACGATGTTATTATTTTTGGACGCACATTTCACGAGCACAACACGCGTCTCGGTATCCTACTCAGCTGCATACAGAAGGCTTGTCTTGTGCTCAACTCTAAAAAGTGTCATTTTGGTTAGCGCCAAGCCTTGGTGTTGGCAGATCTTCTGGACAAATACGGCGTCAGGCCTGACCCTGCGAAGACAGAGGCTGTTGAAGCATTTGAACCACCTCAGTCTGTCAAACAACTTCGCAGCTTTCTAGGGCTCTGCTCCTATTTTCGGCGGTTCATTCCTCGATTTGTTGACGTCGCTTATCCCTTGACCAGCCTCCTTCACAACAACGCCACTTTCGAGTGGACGTCTGATTCTTCTGCTCCCTTTCGACAGCAGAAGTTTCTGCTGACATCACGAACGATCCTCCGACACTTCACTCCTTCCGTGCCAACAGAAGTCCACAGAGATGCGAGTGGTGTAGGTCTTGGTGCTGTTCTGATTCAGCGCGTGGATGACAAAGAACACGTCATCGCCTACGCAAGTCGGTCATTAAGCAAACCCGAGCGTAACTACACGGTGACTGAGCAGGAATGTCTTGCTGTCATTTTTGCGGTGCAGCGATTTCGGTCGTACCTGTATGGGCGTCACTTTACGATCGTCACAGACCATCATTCTTTGTGCTGGCTCGTGAATCTTCGCGATCCATCTGGACGCCTTGCACGATAGGCCCTGCGTCTGCAAGAGTACAGCTTCACTGTATCCTACAAGAGCGGCTGACGACATGCTGATGCCGATTGCCTTTCCCGGATGCCTCTTAGTACAACGGAATGCGACGCCGACAGTTTCGACCACCTCATCGCATCCGTACACCGTGATTTGCCAGATGCCACAACCTTCGCAAGAGAGCAACGTGATGACCCGAGTTTAGAGCCACTTTTCTCTGCCGTGAAAGAGTCGACATCATGTAGTTCTTGTGTTCCAGATGGACTGTTGTATAAGAAGAATTTTTCCGCGATAGGTGCACGATTTCTTCTGGTGGTGCCAGAAGCCCTCCGCTCTTCTGTTTTGCGCGTCGTGCACGATGATCCAACTTCAGGTCATTTGGGCTCCACGCGGACACTCCATCGTGCCAAAGAAAGGTTGTACTGGCCTCAAATGCGCAAAACCACGGAGACATACGTAGCGACTTGCGCCGAGTGTCAAAGTCACAAGAGGCCTACTGCAGCTCCAGCCGGTTTCTTACAGCCTGTGGTGCCACCCAGTACCCCCTTTGAGCAAGTAGGCATCGATCTCATAGGTCCGTTCCCACGTTCTTCTACAGGCAACTGCTGGATCATAGTATGTGCCGACTACCTCACTCGGTTCTTCGAGACGGCAGCACTACCCTCTGCAACTGCAGGCGAGGTTTCACATTTTATGCTACATGGCATTATACTTCGGCATGGTCCCCCTCGAGTGATCATTAGCGACTGTGGCCGTCAGTTCACAGCTGATGTTGTTGAAGAACTTCTACGTTTGTGCGCCTCCAACCGGCGACACTCAACGCCTTATCACCCGCAAACAATGGGCTGACAGAACGCACGAACAGAACACTTGTGAACGTGATTTCCATGTACGTAAGCTCGGACCACAAGAACTGGGACGAAGTATTGCCGTTCGTCACATACGCATACAACACCGCGCAACATGAGACCGCGGTATACAGTCCGTTTTTCCTGCTTTACGCTCGTCCGCCGAGGTACACTTTGGACACTATCTTCCCTTTTGGCAGTCACGACGACGCTTGTATCGCGGAAACTCTCTGCCGAGCGGAGGAGGCTCGGCGCATCGCTCGATTACGTACTCTAGCTTCACAAAAGCAGTACAAATCCCAATATGACAGTCGACATCGGCAAGTCACTTACGAACCGGGTGACTTAGTGTGGCTATGGACTCCCGTGCGTAAACGCGGTCTATGTCAACAACTGATCGCTGACTATGTTGAACCGTTTATTGTGCTTGAGCGTCTCAGCGAGCTGAATTGCAGAATTGCGCGCCTCACTTCCAGTGGCAGACGGTCATCTAAGACCGACATCATGGATGTAGCCCGCCTGAAGCGGTTTATTCAACGAAGGCCCCACTGACCACTCGCCCGGAGGGCTTCGTCTGCGAAAGGAGCCATGTTACAGTGCGTCAAAGGTAGTGGAGCGGCAGCATCAGCAGCAACAATAACATTAGGAGACCAGCGAGGAAGAGAAGGACGACGTGCAGTATTGGCACCCACTTGCCCTACGGCTCCCTGCAATAAACGCCTTCTACACACCCCGTAACAATATTATTTGTGAACTGTATCTTTTGCTCTACAAATGTTGCTAATATAATTGGGAAATAAACACATTTCACTGCCTGCTATTGTCCTGCTGAAACGCAATAGCCACGCTCTATGGCATGCTGGCTCACGTATCATGGCAGAATAGGGTCAAACTTTAGCAAAGAAAGATGCGCTCCTAGCATTCATTCAATGCATGAAAAACCACACACGCGAAAATAAATTGCCATTTTAAAAATAAATAGGATGAAAATAGCCGCTGTTAGGTCAAAGCGGACTGCAGCAGCACCTACAACTCGTACTGGTTTCTTCGTTCGTCTACCGAGAAAATTGCACACTGGTTGAACGCATTGCGAAAGACAAGCCGGATTTACGCCTCCCCTCGCGTTATGGCACAACCGTTGCCATAACGGCAGGCCAAATTTTTATTTTCATTTTCGCAGAAGCATGGCCTACCAAGCATCACGGGAGAAACTGGCACTCGTGACGCAATTCCCGCGTACCTGGTGTGAGTATACCAAATGGCATAGCAGTCTCAAAGCACAAACAAGGAAGGAGCAGGAGGAGGAGGAAAAAACTTTGCGGACAGCCCTGAGGCCGAGTAAAGAAGAGCGCTCGCTTCGTTAAGACCCGTTGATGATCCCCCGAGTCCGAGTGAAGCCAAGCACTCGAGAAAGAAGGGGGAGGGAAGGGAAATAAGGAGAGGTAATGGCAGTGTTACATGAGTACAGGATGTGTTCTGTATCTGCCCTTATCTACGGACAGTTGGGGCAGCGAGTTGTGCCACACCATCCGAAGTTGTAGAGCATTAGTGGGATGAGAAGAGTGTTAGTTTGAACTTTGCGTAGGAGATGTGCTTGTTCCGTGTTGAGTGAAGGGTAAGGGTAAAGTATTGCGGTTTTTCCTTAGGTTCTGGTAGCGTTCAGCTATTTGCTCTTTCTAGGTGGCAGCTCCTTCCACTGTCGTTGGATTTGGCCAGGGAATCGAGGACGCCCGGAGGTTAATTTCGCGGGCACGTTCATGAACCAACTCATTTCTCTCGATCCAGGTAACCAACGCAGCCCAGGTAAACGAAGCCTGCCCAGGTAACCAACGCAGGATGATTGTTATGTTTAGGATGTGGTTACAAGATTCTATTAGAATGTCATGTAGGTGGGCTTCCAGTAGTCGGCTTTGTATCTTGCGAATGGATTTGTTGGAGTCGCTATAAACGTTTACGTTATTGTAGTGGTGCTTTGTGAGTACAGAGGCTTCTTGTATGGCATATATTATCGCGTTTGTTTCTAGAGTGGCGATGTTGGGAGGTTTGGAAAATGTCCGAGCTGTTTGGGTAATCGGTGAAGTCTGTCTGGGTGCCATGTTAAAGCGTGTGGTGTCCATATATCAACATCATCAGCCTACATTTATGTCCACTGCAGGACGAAGGCCTCTCCATGCAATCTCCAATTACCCCTGTATTGCGCTAGCTGATTCCAAATTGCGCCTGCAAATTTCCTAACTTCGTCACCTCACCTAGTTTTCTGCCGTCCTCAACTCTGTAACTCTAACGGTCCACCGGTTTACCATCCTACGCATTACATGGCCTGTCCAGCTCCATTTTTCCTTCTTAATGTCTAAATGTCTTAATATCTTAATGTCCGTGTATATCGTGATGCAATTCCTGTATCTGTGGTGATGTTTAGCATGCGCTTGACGTTGACGGTCATGTAGGTGTGGCGTCATATTTTATTGGTATGCAAAAAAATGCAATGTTGCGTGGTAGCTGAGAGCTTTGACTAAATTGTCTCACCTTCATGGCGGCAATACCTACTCGTTTCAGGATGTCCCATCCTTGCTCCCTGCAAGAGAAGAGTGCTACTTGTCTGTCTCGGTGTTGTGTTAGTAAGGCAGAGTATGAGAGACCGGTGTGTTGAAAGCGCTGATTTGAGATGTATATCTGTAGACCCAGGATGTCCTTGTGAAGGATGTTCAGTGAAGGTTCAAGTTTTCGAGCTTGTGTTTGTATTAGCGTTACGAACGGAGCCTGCAATAGACGAGCGCACTCACGAGCTGTGTTGCTAGTTCTCTACGTACATGTTTTTTGCTAATGATCCTTCGTAAGAGGTGTGTTAGATTTCGGAAATCTTTTTCATATTGTATTAGGTCAAAGTTTGCATTGTTGTTGTGATTTATGATGAATCAGGGTATCCGGCACCATGTTAACTTTGGCATCTGTTTGCCTAACAGGCTAAGTTGTATCTGGGCGTTTGTTTTCCTTTGATATTGTGTGCGATTCATGAGGAGGAGTTCCAACTTTTCTGCTCAAGCTTGTCGTCCGGCTCTATGTAAGTCATCAATTATGTTGTCTACGCCTTCCTGGATGGTTGTTTCGACGTCCCCTGGACAACCGACTTTGCACCATGGGGTAATGTCGTCGGCGTAGGAAGTGTGATGAAGGTGGGGATTGTGGATAGGTGCATTGATAACGCTGTCATGTAGAGATTAAAGAGGGTGGGATATTTAATCGATCCTTGAGGCGTCCCAAGGGTAATACTGACGGGGAAGGAAAGAGGCTGCGCGGCCTTGAAGCGTGCTTTCCTACCTTTGAGGAAACTCATTATTTAATTGTACATGTTGGCGCGGCATCCGGTGTCGTGAACCGATTTGAGCCTGTGATCGTGTGTAACGTTATCAAATGCCTTTTTTATATCTATTCCGAGAAGCGCTTGAGTCTGTGTTTTGTTTGGCTGCAGAAGCGTGTTCTGTAGTATACGAAATAAGTCCTGCGTAGAAATGTTCTTGCCGTACACTATGAGCTGGTGCGGAAAATGTTTCGTGTTCTCCAGGTGTTCTAGCCTGTTCAATA
Organism: Dermacentor silvarum; assembly: GCF_013339745.2. NCBI lineage: Eukaryota > Metazoa > Arthropoda > Arachnida > Ixodida > Ixodidae > Dermacentor > Dermacentor silvarum. The sequence continues at coordinate 34,830,108 of NC_051162.1, forward strand.
CAAGCCATTCCATTGTTTTACCCACACATGATGATAATGATATTTGTCTGACTTAGCAAATTGTTGTTGTTTTTCCTGGTTTTGGGATCATTGTAATGTGTGATATTCTCAATTCGTCTGGAGGGCGCCCGTGTTCGAGTGCTCGTTAATGTGCGAGAACAGTGTTTTTTTGTCTCCGTTTGGCAGGTTCCACAGAATAGTACATGTGATGCCGTCAGGGCCCGGAACCGTCATCCTATTGTTCTGTAATAATTCTATGTTTAGTTCTGCCATAGTGCAGTCGCCGTCGATATTGTCTACAAGGGGCTCATATAGTCTATCTGCAGGGACTGATCTGCCGGAGGTATGTAAAGGGTTTGAAGTTCCTCGAATGTTTTGTTTAAACCTTGTGTACTGGCGTGTTTCTCTATGGTAGGGATCATGTGTTTCCTTTTGCTGAACTGGGCACGCAAAAGATGATACGTGTGTTTTTTGTCTAACGTATTCGCGAAGGTGTCGACAATATGGTCACAGTCTGTCTGTTCGAGCGCGTGGGCATTATCGCTTGAATTGTTATATCTACCATTTTACGAAGCTTATTGTAGCGAGAGCTACACTGGCCGCATTCTCGCCGTTTCGCTGTGGCCGGTGGCCACACCGCGAGCTGAGCCGTTGCCTAGCAACCGCCACCGCCGCCAACGTCGTCTGCTCGAGTTATCACGGCGCGGCGATGCGCCGCTGCCGCCGCAGTTCTGTTGCAAGCGTTTGCCGCTAGCATCTGGCATGACGTCAGCTGAGGAGCCGGTGGAACCGCGTTGCAACAGAGGAATATATAGAAGGGGCGGCTAGGTGGGATTTGTCGGCAGATATGAAAAGTGAGTCGGAGACACTGAAAGAAGCCAGGCTTCGTCATCGGAACGAAACCAAGAGGAGGCAGCGAGCCGAGGAGGCGGAGGGAGAACGAGCCGCACGCCTCGAGAAGCGTCGTAAGTACGAAGTGGCCAGGCGAGCTGATTCAGATGAGGATAACGCCCGAAACGTGTTCGAGTCACTGGACGACAACCCTTTATCCTTCGGCCTCACCGACCATCGGGTCGGTGAGGCGGAAGGGTTGTGGCAATTGAGAAACAACAAGATGAAGACTTTCAAAATAAATGCGTTACGCTTTAAAACTGTCTAGTCTTTAATGTAAAGATAACTTAACAAAAGGTGACAACCGAACCTAAACACTCAGACGTGCGAACCTAAACGATAAAGATGTAACCGTAGAGAGAACCAAGCTAAACAATGAGATTAACCGTACCTCTCGCTACGCACACCCAGGCATAACTTGAGTTAAGCAACAGCCAATTTTTTTGTGATGCGGTTGCTTCGATAACGCTCTCAAAACCTTTTTGAGCTTTGTCCAGGCGCGTGTAAGGTGCGGGTTGGACCCGTCTGCGGGCGCTGAAGTTATATGTCTGTCTTAGCTACTGTCTAAGTTTCTATGAGGCTTTTAGCCCACGCATTTAAGTCTGGTCCTGTGTGAGTAATAGTCTGCCGCAATTTCCAAAATTCGGTCGAATTTGTGAAGGTGTCTGTAGCACGGCGCTTTCGAGGCGTCATGTTTGTTGTGATGGTTATTATGTCCTGGTCACTAGTTAGGTTTTCGTGGCTGTTCTTCCAACTCGTAGCATATTTTCCTTTGTCTAACGCGAGGTCCGGTGTGCTGGAAGCTTGATTGTGCGTCCCTGTGCGACGTGTTACCCCCGGTGTGTTGAGGACTGTGTACTGAAATTTGTTTTTGTTGTAAGATAAATGCTCAGTGGTCTGACTTCCAAAGAGGCATGAGAATCGGCGCGCCTGTCATGCTCGGTTAATCGGGACGTAGCTGCAGGACGTTGATTGTGCGAAGGAAAGCGCTGATATATATGCGTGTCTAGCTACTCTCTTCCTTTAGCCCATGCGTCTAAGTCTCGTCCAGTGGAATGGATATGTTACCTACATGTTTTCATTATTTTGGACACTGTCTTTGTTGCCTAAATAAGTGCAGAAAGCTGCGTCTTCCTTAGAGCTTGTTTCGTCAAAGAGGTCACTGGTTACGTGTATTGGTTATTGAAAGTGTACGAATTACAGTAGGCGTTACTGAGTCCCCAGAATAAATTACCAGAAGACGTAACTGGTTAAAAGTCTTAAATGACATGCAATTGCTAACGTACAAGTCTGGTTCATATTGAGCCATTGACAGCACTTCAAACTGCGCTGTTTGGACGATCTGTCGGACAAGCTGGTGCAGGACAAAGCCGCTCCCCACCACGTAGCTTGGCCAGACTGTATGTAACCCGTGAGAGCGAGCGCCGCACTTCAGCCCAGTCGTGCACATAGCAACCATTGCGCTAAGCTGCACAGTTCCAGGTACCTGCGTCTGCTGCGCAACATAGCTACAGCAACCGTCGCGTGGTGCCGTGACGATCCAGCCCCATGAGCTCGCTGCATCTTGCAGTGGAATACCGCATACCCTGTGTGGCCTCTGTGAGTGACGTGGTCGAGGCGCGTGCCGAGCCGGCCCGAGTAACGGCACCCCACTGGAGCAGGTTTTCTGCTTACCGAGTGGCCCACCTCCAATATGAGTCGCCATCATGGTCAAAGCTTGTTACGTTAGGAATCCTTCCAATGCCACTACCCAGTGCGACAACCATCGCTTACCCGATGTGAATGCTGGTGACGTGCTGGCACGAGCAAACATAAGAAATGTTGTTTTGTTCAAGCTTCGGGAATTGTGTGAGTGCCTTAGAAAAATAAGCGCGAAAGAGAACGTGCTACTTGCCACTCGGCGCAAGAAAACAGAGCCGTGCGTAGTTGTCTAGTAGACTGTAGCACATCAAAAGGATGACACAGCCTCAACTCAACCGTAAGTTGAGGAATAGCCTCCGAGGTTGGCTAAGCTTGGCTTGTCGTAGGCGCCAAAATTGGAAGTAACGATGCCAACGTGGACATCCAAAGTAAAATTTGAACTGCACGCCACGGTGACGTTCTATAGGAGGATCGCTGTTAGCACGCCCCTTCGTGCCGTAACCTTCGCAGTGCACGTCACTGAAGAAGCACCAGGAGCACCCTGAAGGAGTTTATAGGCGATCTTTCATTGCTAATAACTCTGCTCATGCTGTATGAAATAAAGTCCTTTTTGATGCAAAGTATTTCCGAAATAATCTGTTTGCCCTTCAACTGCACTGCTGGGCACCGCGCCGTATTTCGCTCCGCGGTGTTGCCTGCTCTTGAATTTTCGCGGGGAGGTAGGCCTAACACTCTTCTCCCGAAGCCCACTTAGGCAGCGCCACAGTCTTGCTGAAAATACAGAAAAGAAATCGTTTCCCCGCCGAAGTCAAGTTTCACGACGCTTTTTTTTAACTTTTAAACTGTTTTTCTGTTATTCATTTTGTAGCATTTTTACAGTTTCTGCACTTAAAATTGGTGCCATTTAGGTAGTCTGATCTTAATGAAATTTGTCACGCTTATGCTTTAACACGTCTTGAATTGACAGAATCAACTTTCAAAGCTTTCCACAGACATATTCAGTGAGATAATTTGAACTGCTTCTTTGCTGAGAATGGTAAAACTGAAACTCCGCGTTGGAATTTTTTCTAGACTAAACCACAAAAGTTACACTACATATTCTTGCATTATTGAATTCTACTGTTCATTGGGAGAAATATGAGCTATTTTTTAGTGCTTGCTTGTGCTCAGTGTTATCGCCTAACCTTGCAGAAATATGCACTGTTTTTGCAAAAGTATGGTGCGCAAAAAATTCCCAAATGAGCCATGAAAAAACCAAAAGCACATTTATAAAGAATAGCTCAAACTCTCTAGGTAGTGAAAGTTTCACTGAGCTGTCACAAATATGTAAAGAAAAGTTTGTCCGAGTAGCATCTCCCCTTAAAGGGCCATACTGTGAGGATACTTACGGAAGTTGACCCTGGCCGCCAGAAAATTCGGAATTGAAAAAAAAGGAGACAGGAAAGGTTGTAAAAAGAGGGAAAGTAAGAGGGTGAAGCGGTGGATAGTAAAAGACAATAAACTATTTCTCCGGGTGGGTCAATGCGCCACAGTGTGCATGCGCCAAAAGCATGTGCCAAAGTGTTTTGTTGCCTCAGCCGAGAGGTCCCATAGGTGCTAGCGCTCTGTGTCAGCTCCGCCATCAGGATCCCACGCATGGCCAAGCGCAGTAGCAATAGACCTCCATGTGCTCGGGTCGGTGTTGTTGCAGCGCACCAAACGCCTGGTGACGCAGACGCCCCTGCGGTGCTATGATTCTGGCTACCTACCGGTGGTTAAAATAACAGGAAATATTGTGAGGCGTTAGCGTTAAGGACCCCGTGTCATAAAAAATCCGGTGTCGGTGCCGTCCGCTGTTTGGCGAACAATCATTCCGAACCACAACCACGCAGGCCCTCCGCAGACACTAAATATTTTTAGCACTAAATTTACCCAGGTTTTGTCTTACATTCTTTAAACAGTTACTACTGAGAATTTTAAGAATGACAGCCCACAAACAACCGTCATGAAAACAAAACACCGAAAGCGCGCACCTTTTATGACTGAAATATTAAAAGTGCGAGAAAAAAAATGTCGCAGTTTCCACGAAAGGCGAATCATCATCTGCGATAGCAAATTAGTAGAGATCTATACGGAGTAACGATAGTAGTTTTATCAGCTGTATAAACTTCGACATGCAGCAGCACCAATAACGCGCAGAACTGTTCTCGAAGCCGTCGGCGTTTTGCCCGCGGTCGCACCGAACGCGCGCGGCCTTGGTAACTGTTGCCGGTGCCTCTGGGGGCGGCTCGGAGCTTTTCGACGAGATCAGAACGGGACACTCTTCGAGCAGCGTCGGTCGTCTTTAGCACCTTCTCGCCTCGCAACGTTTTAGTGGCGAAGCACCTTAGGGCATAACCTTGTCCCTGGTATTCCGTAGCTCTGGTATGCATGGAAACCGCTAGGGGCGCTGCGGAGCGCAAGGGCTATATAAGCGCTGCATATACTTTAAACACACACGCACACACACACACATATATATATATATATATATATATATATATATATATATATATATATATGCGAGTGAAAGCGGGCGAAGGACGCGCGCTTTGACTCGCACATACAGCATACGGCGCGCGGCGACGATTTCATCGCTGTTGGACTCTATACGGAACCTCACGGCAACGATGACGACGACGCCTACGACAGAAATCCGCTTGGAGGGTCCATATAATTGCTATTACAATAATAACAAAAGATCGACCCACGCAAGAAGCCGCATTTCTACCAGAAAGCACGCCTTCGTGCATAGCGTTCACCGCCAGCGTTTTCCGGTAAACATTACGGTTGCATAAGCTGCAATTGCCAGGAAGCGTCAGAAGCTGTCATGGATATTTGAATGCTATCGCGTTCCGCACTCATAAAGGCGAAGCTTAAGCGTCCTCCAATTTTTTTATTCCTGCAAGTAGTATGTAGCGCATGTGGGATACAGTTTAAAAACATTGCTGCACTTTGGTTAGTCGTGGCAGCTTGTACGCACGTAAAATGCATGTCCGTACAACAGCAATGAAAGCGAAAGTCCCTGCTTCTAAGACCAATATACGTACTTGTTGGTTAATTCGTGACATGTCTGTTTTATGTGAGAGCGTGATGGCATTTATATACATTTTATCTACACCATCCAGCCGGTTGGCCTGATAATTTTCATCCGGTTGGCCTGATATTGCCCTCTACTCGCGGCCTAAATACAAACTCTTTTGTGAAATTGAATCTTTTCTTGTCATTCGTTTTAGGTTTTCCTGCTTACTTAATGTCAAGATCAATGTTCCGTGCGTTTGATACTTTCCACCCGTTATGGATTGAGTAACATGCAACAAAGTTCAGTGGCACGCTTTAGAAGATCTGAGTACTTCATTTTGTTGGAATACAATTAAGCACCCGAGATGACTACTTCCACGGGTCATTTTCAATAATAAAGCTGGTGAAGTAGCTTGGTGTAGAAGAGCAATCTAGTAACTCGACTAGGTGATTGCCGGCTCTTCTATGTACATATTCTTCACTCAGGTCCATCCAAACGTTAAGGCTGCTCTTCGCATAAATGCGATGGCTTCGTCAAAGGCTTGCAGACCGATATGACGTTCTTGGGCTACTTTCAAGGCGCATGCCTGGAAAATTAAAATGACAGACGTCAGCAACACAAAAATAGTGCAAAGTTACCGACATCCGCTAAACTAACAACCCTAAATTCGCATCTTAGCTTACCGCGTCTGAGCTGAGAAAAAATATTTCAGCACCGTTCTATTGTCTTCTGCTGCGCTTTAGTATGTCACGTTGTAGTGACGTTCAAGAGCCCATGTATAAAAACTGTGTATCACGAAATTAATTTTTTGCAGGACGAACCTGTTTGACAAAAGCAAGTAACACTCGACGCGCAACGATAGCGGCGAGCACAGTCAACACCACCTAGGCCTGTTCACTCCGATCCATGACGGCCTGCTACCTGGCCCAACTGCCTTAGTATCTAATGGGGATGCTCCCCGAATAAGCAAGAGCGATTTTGACGTCACCGGCTTTCGTCATGCCAGACTTGGAAATGGAAATTTCGGGCCAGATAGCATGACGTCATGGACCGGAGTGAACAGGCCTGGCGCTATCTAGGTGGTGTTGGCACAGTCGGCGATAGTCGACGTCTGCGCTGTGGGTGAAGCGAGTTGGCTTTATACAGGCCTAGTCGAACGTTCTCGCGTATTCGCTAGTACCCGCGTGCCTCCCAGAAATTACTAAACAATTCGCGTTTCGCTTACAATCACATTACACGTAGTTTGGTGACAAACGACAACGGATAGAACCATCGATAATATTCGAGAATGTGGCACAGGCACGTCCTGTGCCAAGCGATAACATTTACCGTTTGTTAGCTGGTGAAAATCAATCACGGGAGAAAGATAACCAAGTTCATCGTTCAGTGTCGTGAACGTACGAGGGCGAATCAGAAAGTGTTTACTCCTATTTTTAGAACTCTGCTCTTAATGGCCGGTTCCTGCGGCGAACGTCGGCGGCGACGTAACTGAGCGGACGAGCACAAACGCCAAATATGAGACGCGAGCCGCAAACGGCGGAGACCAATGAGAGCGGCCCCTTCAGTGACGTGCGCACGGGTAACGGGTTTCATGCGGACCCGCCCGACCGCTCGATGCGTCGTCGTATCTGGTTTCAGCCGGACCGCTAGTTTCGTACAATAGTTTGCTCGCGTCAGCTCTCGCGCACGCGTGCTTGGTTTGCTTTGTTTGGTCTCGTTCGCGCTTGTTTCGATTGTCATGGCTTGCGATTATTCTGTAATCTGATTGTAAGCGCGACGTGAATTGTCCAGTACTTTCTGTAAGCCACGTGGCACAAGCGATTACGCTGGAACCTTCGACGAGTGATACATAAAAGCCGAGGTGCTTGACCGGCAGGTCAGATATACAACGACTGCCGACTCTGCTGCATGTCTCTCTCAAGTTCTTTGCCTCAATATATTGCGAAATGAAAACTCGTATAGAGCTATGCTCAAATTCTGCATTAGGGCGTGTCTTATTCATCAGTGATTTTTTTATTAGCCAGGATAAGGTACATACTATTCTGCGTACCTCGCAGTATTTTTCCACAAATATTCCCCACACCGGTTTAGACATTTGCCCCATAGCAATACTAAATTTGAAATACCTCTTACTTGCTGAACCACCGTCGGACGGCTGCCTTGCCTTCACGGCCTTTTGTGAACTCACAACACCCCCACCACATACTTCTCAAAGCAAGACACTATTCCCTAAACGTGGGCAGCATTTCGCTGTGAATTTAGATTGGCGTTCGTCGCTTGCTTCATAGAAAACGAATCACACTTCCTTCCTCGTATGCCGTGGACGTGGGAAGCACAACCGCCATCTTTAACAACTGACAGTCGGAAAAAGCCATGTCGCAGAGCTACCGGCAGATAAGGCTGGGCCGGTCCAAGAAAGGTTCACTCCTGGGAATGGATATCTTGACTTCGCATTTACAGGCGTAATTTGGCTAAAAAGGTAAGGACAAAGAATTTCTGATTCGCCCTCGTATTTATTCTATAAATGCCCGTTGTACACCACGTCACTCTAGGCGACTAAACTTAGAGTAAAAATTCTGAAACTCGTCTCATGGCACGCTTCAACTCGTTCAATTTTATCACGCACCAAAGTCGCAAATGAAGTCTTGAATTGCTACGCCGGCTGGCGTGGATTGTTATGCGGTCTCCCATAGCAAACAGGGGACTCATGCTGTGTGGTAGGTTGAGACTTTAGCTATGTTCTGGCCGCTACCTTCCTGAGAACACAAGCGCCCCTGTATTTGGCCGAATAGACATTTCGCTGCTATAGCTGCTGTCTGGCCTAGTGGACAGTTAGGTCACTAGGTATGTGCCACATGGCATGTGCTTGAATTGGCAACTTCGGCCTCCCGCTTGTGATCACAGGGTAAGATAAAGAGCAGCACAGACTACCGCACTCCACAATGTGTTTGCTCTGTAGCGTTAATAATTTCAGCCAATCCCCTCGCCCTCTAACACTTTTGTTCTCACGACGAGGCCTTAGCTAGTGCTTCTTTTCTACTCATCAACTCTAGGCAGCTAGCAATGACTGAAAATGTCATCTGCGAACAAAATTGGTTAGCAAACAGCCCGCTAAGCAACAGCTCCTACGTGGCCGAAGATGGTAACTTCCAGAGGCTTACATATAGCTGCGTGTATGATGGAAAATGACACGCGGTGCATTGCTAGTTTGTTTGATAAGTCTTAATACCCTAAATCGATTGCTTTCATTTGATACCGTCTCCACTTGAGCGGCTGTGATGCCACTCAGTATTCATAGTATGCTGTATAGCTTCCATCACGCTTTGAGTCTTCTGTTGGCGCACGTCAATTTTTTCTGTCTTTCTTCGGCACCATAACAACGTACTTCCTGTCGCGCATGTGATGCTTTTAGGTTGTTCGTCTCGCTCAGTGGTGGATTAGCAATTTTGTTTGTTTGAGCGTAAGAAAATTATATTTAACAATAACAGAGTATGTTACGATGGGTGATCAAATTTCACTTAGTGTTTTTGCTACACGGATTACAAATCCCCTGAATGCGCAGAGCATCATAACAAAAATATGCACACTGCAGCAGGCTACTACAACAAACAACGGCCTTGTTCTTACGAATAACTGAATTGTGGTGTCCTCGACACCATATGTTTCGGATCTATCATTCCCATTAGTGCCCTCTGAAATACATTCACACAAGGCACCAATCTGAGAATATCCAGGGTGCTTAAAGCATTCCACAAATTGCCGAGCGTGAATCTCAGAACATAAAACTCGTAGAACGGGAAGCATTGCAACAGAGCAAAACGAACGAAGAACGCAAAAATAAACGTGATTTCACCACTGTCATGCAATCAGAATAATGAATGGAAACTTTATCGAAGTCGCGTGTGGTTCTGCGAAGTTTGCTTGTAGTCATTTTGCAGAACACATGAGCAAGGGGGGGGGGAATGTTTCAGTGCAAACGCTCAATTTCAGACCAGTCTGTTATCAATATTCATTTGCCTGCAGTAGCGCACTACTGCAAAGATGTCTATATCACGTTTCTTATCAAATGTAGTATCATGAGCAATATGCGGATGGCACTGTCAAAAACAGCAGCGAAAGGGGGGCACTTCCACCGCGCCTCCGTTTATCGCCAAACGGCAGCTTATGACATTTCACTGGAAGCTGACAAGACGGATATGTGTCGCACTGACTTACAGCGAGTACTTTTTTTTTCATGCTTTTTTATGTTTTGTTGTTGGTGCAACCGTTTGAAGGGACATTTAGATCTTGGCTCCTATTTTGAACCGATTATTTTATCGACACCACCAGTTGTCAATGGCACCTTAAGCGCCGTTGCGTTGGCGTTGGAAATAAGGATGATGGACGAATAACATAAAAATGAAAAAGAATAATTGGTAAACAGCCGGTTGTGTAAATTTTTTTGTGCATGCGTAATACGCTAAGTCGGTCCAGAAGCAGGTATGTAAAACACTAAAGGGAACAACGCACAGTAGTCAACTGTGATTATGTAGCCTGACGATGTCCCGAATTCCTCTTATACAGCGTGACGATTTCAAAGAAATGTCACAAGAGGTTATACCGGGCGCAATATTGCTCTTGTGACAAACCGTTTGAAGGCCGTAAACAGGATTGTCCAGGTTTACCGAGATGAAGGACGCACAAATAACCTGCCGCGCCAGAGACGTCATCGATCACCTCTGAAGGGCCAAGATCTTTGCATTGTTGCTACACTGAACCACAAGCCATATCAAAGTGCAAAGGATGTGCGAAGTGCTCTTGGATTGGACAATGTGAGCGATAGCACCGTACGGCAAAGTCTCAGGGAAGAAGGATTTCGAAGTCGTGTCACCCATCAGAAACCTCTTTTCACAGCATCCAACAAAGCCAATCGCCACCGCAGCTGGAGCGATGAGGAGTGGAAGTATGTGGTTTTCTCAGATGAGTCTGCATTTTCGAGCCACTGGGATAAAAGAGAGTGTGGCGGACAGAAGGCACACGCTTCAGTCCGTACACCTTTAGCTGGGTAACCCTTAGTATAGGTGCACAAATTCACATTTATAAGGTACATTGTAACTAATATATTATAAGGTACATTGTAACTAATACAAAATATAAGGTACATTGTAACCAATATATTATAGGTTACATTGTAAGCAATATAAAATTAAAGGTACATTGTAACCCTTGAAAAACATGCAGCTTTAGAGGTTACGCCGTAGTCTTTTATTTTCTAAAAGCAAATGTAGCCTCTAAAGGACGTGTTAAATTTATGGGTTACTTAAGCAATTTATATATATGGATATTTTTCTTTTTGCTTGCATTCTATTTTTATAGCCAACCTAGAAAATAAACAATGCTCCACTACAAGGTATTTGCATCTCGAATTGGGCCGATATTGTCATGCCTGCCAGTTGAGTGACATGTTCTCACCCCAGATTATATAGTTAAGCTGGTGTTTAAATTGTGGGACTATAAAGAAGACTTCCACTGTAAATGCATTTCATTAAAGCTTTGAAGAGAGCACGTAACTTTCTCGAATTGGTATTGACCCAAACATTTTTCTTTCACTCCCATAATTCAAACTTCTGCATGACAATCTGTGGTGAAAAGAAATCAGAGGCAACTGACAGGTATCACAATGTTGGCCCCATTCGAGATGCAGAACATTTTTAATCATGACGCGGTGATAGATTTTATAGGCTAGCTATAAAAATACAGCGCAATATCACAATAAAGACATATGAATAAATAGCTGAAGTAACCCCTAAATTTAACATAGCCTTTGGGGTACAGTTCCTGCTTGACTTGCCATTATAACTCAGCTGTAGGTCTCTAACATATACTGCCTCTTAGTTAATGTCCCTCCAATATATGTGAAAGCCAAAAATATCCCCAGTTCCTAGAGTATTACTTGTGCACAAAAGCCACTATTTATAAAAAATGCATCTTCCAAAGGCACAAAATTACTTGAAGTACACACTCAACGAAGAACACTTTGGGGAAGGAACATCTACAGGTTGGCTATAATAATCTAGTTCAGGTGAGCAAAAGCATACTGCAAAGCGCTGCTGGCAATAATATGGTGACAATGAGTTGCTTTGATGTACTTGAAGGCAATGTCATTATTTCACTTCCTAACTATGCACCTGAGCCTTTGTAATAAGCTGTTCCGTTTACCATTCTGTGAACGTTCTCGCGAAATAAGTTGGAGTACTCTCAGGTACGAAATTATTACAAGTTTATTGTTCAACAAGATCTGATACAAAAAATACCATCCATGAGACCTACCATATACAGTCATCGAAGCACAACTGTGTGAAATTACAAACATATCAAAATTGATGCTATTTAATAACTACAATACTAGATTTCTGCACAGGTGCAGGTATATACCGTTCTACTAGTACTGAGCAAAGAAGGGCAAATAGAGTGCATTACTCTTTGCAAAACAGAACCATCTACGTGGGTGAATTAAATGCTTAAACTATGTTTATAAGAAATTCTGAGGCCTATAAATGCACAAGTAAAACAAAATTAGCCATCCTCCACCAGAAGGGAGCCGAACAACTGACTAGAGCAATTAAATGCACTGCTTGTGACTAAAAGTAAACAAGGAATGACGTGAAAAAAAAACAGCAGCTTATGGAATAAGCCTCTCCCACCTTTGGAGCTAACCAACAGCTTTGAAGTAAATCACATGCAGTAGAAGCCCGCTGTTATGTTCCCGGGTGCTGCGTTCCCGGATGCTGCGAATTGGTTTTGTCGTTTTCGGCCGGTCCAGGCAGAGCTCCCATAGAACCCAATGCATTCGTCACCCCGCTGTTGCGTCGCAACTGTTGGACCGTTCCCGCTTCATACGTTTTGAACTGCCACCCCACACTGGCCCGAGCGGCCATTTTGACTTTTCATGTCACTTGGCTTGATGATGGGATTGGCCACCCAAAGTGCCGGGGCGACACCTATGACGTATTTTCGGTTTCCGCCAGCAAAGGCATGGCCTTTGAGATCCATATTTGCCATCAAAAGATGCTGTCTATGACGCGTTGTGGCCCTCAAATTGGTTTTGGCGCATATATAGATGTTCCGTTAAAGTCCAAGGGCAATAACGCCGTCGCCGCGCGAGTAAAAGCGTGCGAGGGTAGCAGACGACAGAGTGTAGGCAGTGTAGGTGCGTCGGCGGCCCGTAGCTTTGTGCGTATTCTCGGCGCTCAGTTTGCGTTGAAGCGATAGACAACAGCACGAAGGTCACTTCGCTCGCTGCTGCAGCAGCGCTTCTTCACGCCAGCATTTGACAGCGCGTGTCCGCGCTCATCGAGTGTGATGTGTTCATGTTTGCTGTGGGCGCTGACACCACGCTTGTTAATATAGGTAATAAGTAAATGTTTACAACTTTATACTGGCGATAAAACTACTATCCTTACTTTGTATAACTGTCTACTAATTTGATATCGCAATCGATGCTTCGGCTTTCGGGCTATGACTTTTTTCACATGTAATAATTAAAATAATATTGTGTGCAATTCAACACTACTCTCATTTCTCAATTTTTCCTGTTTCTCGGCTCTTGCGTTTCCCGGCTCTTACGTTTACTTTTTAGGCCTGGTCCCGTGAAAAACGTATCAGTGGGGTTCTACTGTTTGTTGTTTTTTTCTTTCACTTCACAGTTGGTGAAAAACATGGAAAGCCTAGATTACATTTTTCTTGCTTAAGAGCGCACAGAGACGCTTCAGACGAGCAGAAAGCAGTCCTTTCACTAGCTTGTCTCCTGGCAGCACAACTTTTTGCACGAGAGCAAGCATTTGGAAAAATGCAAATGGATATTCTAAGTTCTTAACATAATAAGTCAAAAGGAAAAAATAAGTGCCCCTTCTAATCCTGACTTGGAGACTGTTATCAGTTCGGCTTGGCTGCCAGCAAAAACACAAATCTTCTCAGGAGTGCAGTAAATGTGAGGTGCTGTTACTTGGAAGTCCTCAGCTGGCAATGCCATCTATGGAAAGAAATTACAGATGACATAAACCACTGCTCAAAATTTATTTATGTAGTTTAGAGCACGGCATGCATGCCGCATTTCCCCACATAATAAAACAAACAGATGTACGAACAAGGGCAAAAGGAGAGAAGTCAGCTAGGAATGCTGGCACTAGCAAACCAGACAGGTGTGTTACTCACAGTCAACATACATTGATTGTGCCTTAGTAGTTTGGATTTCCCAATTCACTGACAACTAATGCTGAAAACTCGCATCTGTAGCCTAGTGTATAGGCTGAGCCAATTCCCCTGCATTGTTCTCTTAAAAGGTCGCATCTCTTACCAAAGTTTTCGTGGAAGAAATATCTGCACAAAAAGAATGAATAAATTGCCTTCCTATATATTTAAAAAAATATTATTTAGCCCAGGATATAAGCAGAACCTATTTATCTTCCGAAATCTGTAGACCATTAGTTTAATGCTCGTAAGTGAAAGGCAAGAGGTCGCACAAAAGCGAGACAATGCACAAGTTCTCCCACGGCATAGGTGTAAACCACATACGGGCACCAGCAATGGCATAACACTATATATATATCGCGCTGACACTGGTAGTATAATAACTAAAAAAGATAGTACGCCGCACACTGTTATTGCACAGTGCATTTTCCCAACGTTTCGCTTCGACAAAGGCTGGTCCACCAGCCAAAACGTATGTCGCACTTTCTTTTTTCTTTACACGGACTCACGTTCACTATACTGACGTCACTACATATAAACAATTTGTCCAGACGAACATTACTTGCAAGAAAGCCTAAGCAACAAATTCACTATACAAGCCAATTAGATCAATTTCATTTGATACACATTAGGACACATGATTGCATCTGAAAGCTGAAGAGAATTGTAAAAAAGCAGGGCTGTTCAAGCAGTGAAATTTTCATACCGAGTTCAAGTATAACAGTAAGATGAACCTTGAATATAGAATCAAACCATTATATATGCATGAACTAAATTACAGTGCATCAATTGAGATATTTCTGTCGTTTGGTTTCAAAGTTGTTGCAGTTGTACTAATTCAAATTCCTTTCATTTCTCGGGACACCTGCAATGTACCAGCACACCTCAGCTTATTCTTAAATATTGTGTTCACTTTGGTCTACGTCTGGATTCTTTTCAGCAAAGATGCATCCCAACCACACCAGATTTTGACTGCACTCGAGTGCATGCATGCAGCCGACAATGGCCGCTTTCAGAAGTGTAGGGGAGGAGGTATGGTTCCCCTTTCCCCGACCCTGGTGAATACACCTATGCAAGTAGTACAAGCTCAAACTTGCTATGAGGAGGAAAGCATGGTTGCGGGAACCGGAAAAGAAAGACTTCGAAAGAAAAGTAGGAAACGATAGGTCAGGCGCTGAACTTAACTGTTTTATTCTTACAGCAGAGGAAGATGGACTTTAACAAATGCGCATGCGTGTGTTAGTGTCGTCTAAGGCGATTACAGTGACGTTTTTAACAGCTGCATCTCATCAAACAGAAAAACGGACGTATCACTAATGCAACTTGTGCCTCTCTTTTTATGTGATAGGCCTCCAAAAGTTCTCTAGCTAACGTATCACCACTCTTGCCAATTATCTTAATGTCACGCAGTAGTGGCTCACATGTGCCGGCCAAGCAAACCATGCAATGCGCAGGTAAGTGCGCATTACCTCTGTTCATGATTTACAATTCATTCTCCCCGTTTGGCCCACGTAGGATTTCCCATATTTCAGCGGTATCTCATATTTAACGCCAGTCGCACATTTCACGTAAGGTCTGGTGTGGTTTTTCTGACACCCTGACTTTTTTTTGTCAACGCGGCTAATGCGTGGCCACAGTCTATCCAACTTGCGTGGCGCCGAGAAAACAGGTACACTAAACCTATTTGCGACTTTCTTCAAATTGTGGGAACGTTTGTGGTCATATGTCACCACTGCGGGCTTGCATCCTTTTTGGTTAGGGTTAGGCATATGCTTTTTGCCCTTCACCTTCTGGAGCAATGTTTTTAAGACGGCCCCTACGACCGAGCTCTGGTAGCCAGCTGTCTGTAGCCTCGCCAATTGGTTGTCAAAGCTAGCCTGCATCGCATGAGAGCAGGACTTCATGAGAGCAGACTCAAGGCATAGAGTGGCTATTCCTCTTTTTACTAACTTCGAATGTGCCGAATCGTATGGCAGCAATTTCATTTCTGTGCACGGGGGCTATACTGCCAAAAGACGTGGTTTTTGTCAAGAACTAAAATCAGATCTAAAAACTGAAGATTACCATGGGAAGGGAGCTCATGTGTAAATAGCATGCCCTTCCTATGTAGCCTAAAATCACGTAAAACTTCGTTAATACACTGGTCAACGGTAAAATCATGGTTGCTTTTCAAACAAATGAAAAATCATCAACGTATCTAAAAGCCTTAAGGTAGAACCTATCGTCAAAGGAACAGTACACGTCGCGGTCAATTGACGCCAGAAAATGTCACAGAGCACGGGTGCGACGCAGGAACCAATGCATATTCCTTGCCGCTGAACATACAGGTCGTCGTTAAAAGGCGTCATTTGACCGCGACCTGCGCGACCTGGCCGGCACATGTGAGCCACTACTGCGTGACATTAAGACAATTGGCAAGAGTGGTGATACGTTAGCTGGAGAACTTTTGGAGGCCTACCACATAAAAAAGAGAGGCACGAGTTGTATTAGTGATACGTCCGTTTTTCTGTTTGACGAGATGCAGCTGTTAAAAACGTCACTGTAATCGCCTTTGACGACACTGACACATGCATGCGCATTTGTTGAATCGCTCTTGCTCTGCTGTAAGAATAAAACAGTGGAAGTTCAGCGCCTGACCTATCGTTTCCTACATTCCTTTCCAAGACTTTCTTTTCCAGTTCGCGCAACCATGCTTTCCTCACATGTCAACCAACTCGCCCAGCAACAAGTTCTACTCTTGCTATGAGGAGAGGTCTGTGCAGCGGTAGCCTCCTTGGCAATGCTGGCTCGCACCGACAGAACCTGTTATGCGTTGTGGTGGGGAATGAAAGGCAATGCTCACTGCAGTTCAAGGACGGAATGTGTAACAAAGGTCCGTTAATTACATAATTGCTACGCTGAAAGAAAAGTTAGCCTCAATTGTTGAATTTGCCAATGTGCTGCCAATCGTCCTCATCATCAGCATATGCTATGTCCACTGCAGGACGAAAGCCTCTACAATAATCTACAATTTACGCCGTTTTGTGCAAGCCGATTTCATTTTATGCCTGCCAACAGTGACCAAATCAAAAGTGGGTGGAGGGGGGGGGGGGGCTTATCCTCCCTTTTTGAATGTGGAGGGACAAGTTCAGTTCTTTATTTGTGCATAATAGAAAGTTACAAATGGAGATTATACAAACATACAGAGGGAGGTCCCATAGTCAACAGACTGTACAGGGGACCTCCCGTTAAAAATGAGTAAGATATGTAAATACAAAGCAGCTATATGCAAACATACAAAACACCGTATTAAATAAGTCACTAGCTAACATCGTAAACTATTTTAAAACACAAAGTAGTTATTAATAAAACGGTCATCATGAAATGATTACATTGAGTGCAAAAATTTACGGAGGCTTGATTTGAATGTGTAAAAATGAAAGATTATCTTAATATGACACGGTAATGAGTTCCAGAGTTGTGTGGCTGAAAAACTGGTAGTAAATTTACCATAATTAGTTCTAGCATTTGGTAATAGATAGCTGTTGGTAGAAGCGAATCGGGTAGATGTGGAGTGAGGATATTGGCTGTTAGTAATTATCGGGAACGGGAGCTTTCCGTTAACAGATTTATGGACAAGCATTCCAAGTGAGTACTTATTTAGTTTCTGTACTGATAAAATGCCATTAGAACTGAGCAATGAAGATGCTTCTGATGTGTAGCTGCTACGTGTGATGATGCGAATTGCTTGATTTTGGGTATGCTGCAATGGGGATAAATGAGCGGGATACGTGTTTCCCCATGATGCTATGCAATAATTAATATGCGTATGAATGAAAGCGTAGTAAAGAGAGATGAGTGTCTTCAGATTAAAGAAATTGCGAACTTTAATTAATATTCTAATTCCATAAGCTGCCTTCTTGGTTAAGGATAAAACATGCTCATCAAATTTTAGGTGTTTATCTAATGTGACGCCAAGAAACACTACACTGTCAGTAGGATAAAGTTTGCTGCAAGCAAAGGTTAGTGATGGAGACCCCGAGATAAGCTTTTGCTTAGCTGTGAAAATGACGAAGGTAGATTTTGCAGTATTAATGTGTAATCTGTTTAGTCGGCACCAAGTTACAATGTTTGCTGCGTCGTGGTTAAGCTTGCACATTAATAAATCAAGGCTTTTGTCTGAGGAGAAGATAGTGGTGTCGTCGGCGTAAAGGATACATTCAGATGACTTTAGGCACTGTGAGAGATCATTAATATATATTAAAAACAAGAGAGGTCCTAATATAGATCCTTGCGGCACACCAATGTTAGTTGTTTTAGGGTGTGAGTAAGTACCGGATATTGACACAGTGTACTCTCTATCGCGCAAATAGTTCCGTAATAATCGCAATGCCGGGCCAGTTATACCAATGGAATCCAATTTAGCAAAAAGTATGTTATGAACAAGTGAGTCGAACGCTTTAGAAAGATCAATAAATAATGCACCAGCAAAATTGCCAGTGTCAATTGCCTGCCGAATCTTATCTGTTAGAAATATTAATGCTAAATCAGTTGAGTATCCCTCCCGAAAGCCAAATTGATTTGATGACAGGATATGAAATTTAGACAAATAACTTGACAAGCGCATTACGATTAGTTTTTCGACAATTTTACTAAAGAACGAAAGTATGGCAATAGGGCGGTAGTTAGATGTTAAGCGCTTATCTCCCTTCTTGAAAACAGGGATTATTTTGGCCTTTTTCAAATAACTTGGGAAAATTCCGGTCTTAAAGATAAGGTTGACGATGTGGCAAAATATTCCGGATATTAAGCACGCTATCATCTTTATGAGAGATGGGCTGAAGTTATCAAGACAAAGTGCTCCCCCTATCCCATGGTAAATATGCCTATGGGCACCTGGATGCCCCACCACAAGACACGGAATGTCCACGCTGCAGCCCTTTGTGGCCACTTATATGCAGCACAAGAAACTCGCCTGCTTAGGGCACAAAGTGCATATTACTGAGACTACTTGAATATTATTCTAAAGACGAACAGCGCGTTCCGGCACGACGCTCTCAGCCAAACGACACAAACATTTGACGTTCAATCCTATTTCGTCCTCTATTCTCTACAATGGATCTCACATGCCAGTCAGTTCGTCCTTTTTAAAGCGCGCCACTTGACCTGCTACAATACTTTCCTACTCGCAAGTTAATGTGCTCAATAAACCCCGAGTCGTCGCAAGCACTGCAAGAAACACTCACAAAAGTAGGCAGGTTTATCTAAGGATGAAAATCTGTATTGCTGTGCAAAGCAGAGAAGGGACTTCATTCGTGGCTTAGTGCTATCCTTACTAATTCAAAGCCCCAATATTATTTTATTGATGATACTGCCCCGAAATACTTTACTAAATGTATTTTAAACAACCAAAGGCACGTAAAAACAGATCCCAACCGCACAATAACGTACATCACACTTTAGAAGTGTCAGCCAGCTAGAGATGCGAATATTTTGAACTAGGTTTTTCAGTCTCGCAAAGAACCCTGTTCACACATCTTCTTCTTCTTCTTCTTTCTGGGGTTTTGCGTGCCAAAACCAGTTCTGATTATGAGGCACGCCGTAGTGGAGGGCTCCTGATTAATTTTGACCACCTGGGGTTCTTTAACGTGCACTACAACGCAAGCACACGGGCGTTTTTGCATTTCGCCTCCATCGAAATGCGGCCGCCGTGGCTGGGATGTTCACACATCTATAAAAGGATTTGAGCAGCAAAGTGTTCAAGAGAGCATGTCCACCTACCTCACATATGAGACTGTGCCCAACATTGCCTTGTATGTGCTTGATAACATCCACCAGCGTGCATTCCCGTTCTTCAATTTCCGAGAAGACTCGTGCCACAGCAGCGAGTTTGTTCTCAAGTTCTGTTATCTTCGATCCAAACCGAAGTTCCACCTCAATGCACAGCTGCAACACAGAAATTTAGAAAGTTAGGATGAATAAGTGTTCGCGAAATGGGCTTCAAATAATAAACACTGTTTGACATCATAAAAATAAGCGGTACAGGTGATAACACTTAATAATTAGGTGCACTGGCTCATTCGCTGAGAACTTGAGACTGTTCACCATTAAAACTACTATCATGTTTACTGGCCGATTTTTAATGAATGTATTTTCTAAACTTACTTTAAGGTTTTCAAGATGACATTCTTGCACATTTCAAAAAAATTCCTGACAGACTGCCAAGTACGTTAAGAGTTCAGTGAACGCTGCTAACCTATTTGCTTTTCTGTTTTCTTTACGCTCACATGCTTTTATTCCTGCTACATTTCCTGTTCTGTCAGCTGAACTCAAAGTTTTAACTTATGTCAATAACATTTGCATAATGATTGCTCCATGTCTCATGTGTAGCATTTCACGAAATAAGCACTACAACCTGCAATAAGTTTTCTTCAAAGAAACAAATCTGCAGCGGCTTTTATGATATTCAGCCCATAAAGTAACATTAGTAACAGACTATAGGTTGAACAGGCGTGCATAATCTAAAGAGCTCACGTTTAAGTCAGAAATTTGTTTGCGCTAGGCAAGTCCCCATACGGAATGCTGGCTTTTTAGCTAAAACACTCTCATCCAATCTGCACCTGACTTCTATCATTCAACTATGTTTTGTCTTCAGACAACCTTAAAATAGTAGTAATGTTAACTTACTATTTCCTCCACCAAAAAGTGCTGTGGGAGAGGGTCCATGTGTGTATTGCGGAGGGGTCTGGGAGCGTCACCGTGAGCAGGATTCTCATTCTTTGCATATCAAGTGATGCAGCACTCATACTTGAAGAGCTTAGGGCCTGGAGAGAATTTAATTATATGCATAAATGGCAGCGCCTCTCTCTGGCCAGAATGTATACAGAGAAATAGACTTGGCATAATGTTGCTTGTAATGCTGATTAAAGATGTTAAGGAACAAACCTGTAGTTCAGAAGCAGCGTTCTCATTTGTGATGGTTGCTCGGGGTGCCGGCGACACAACTAATACAGCACTTTTTCTTGCCCGGTGCTTCCGCACCTTCCTTGCCACTGACAGCCTCCTTATGAACGCGCTCTACACAAAGACAGCATTCAACATGTGCAAATGCTCGATCCTTCAAAGAATGCCAATATATATAGAAGCAAATGTGCCGCCTGTTATTTGTATAGGACAAAGCTGGACAACTTCCTTGACATGATTGAATATTTGGCTTCTGAATTCAGTAGAGTCAAGACCCAGCATACAATGCTTTCAATCTATGGCACACTCATTACCTGTTATAAACATAAGCACTGACTCACATAAACCTGGCTTGTTTTCTACAGCCAGCTTTCAGGCTTTGGTTCATCCCACATCAGGCGTGGGTACATCTTTACAAGAGCATCTCCAAGGTCCTTGTACATCTAACGGCATTGGGCAGTGTTGCTGCTGGTGATTATATCATTCTCACTGCAGATAGTTCAGCAAAAATATTGTTTTGAAGCACCCATTCTATTTCCGCATCAAACAGCAAAGAATTGCTTTTGCATGAAAAGCTGGTGAATGACATAAGGGATGGTTTAGTGTTCTTGAGGAAGGAAAAACTCACTCCAAGAAGAGTGTGATTTCTGTCCGGAGCTGGCGACATAGCTGTTTGTGCTGTCTTTGTGAAAGCACTTTCCCCTCAAGGAGCAGTTGCACACACGGAGAAAATGTAGGCAAGTTCTCAAGAAGCCACTCAAAGAATTCCTGGAATAACAACAGTACTTCATTGTAAGACACCACTGCACATATATAATAAAAACATTCTCTGGGCTGTGTGGGCTCTACACCAATGTTGAAAAAATCACATCTTTATTCAGAGAGGACACTCGTGGAGACACTTTGTGATCCCATAAATATTGTCATCCTTTGAGTACACAAACAGGGGCCATGGGTACAACAGCGATTCAGACCTCATTGCCATTGTATGCGTTGTCTTCAGCAAAACAAAGGCATTCACATGCTTTGCATATCTGGCTTGAACAAGCACGTGCACAACAAAAAAAGTGTTGCTGCACCAGGATACAATTGCCTGTACCTCTTCAAACATTGGACCATCACTTCTTGAAAGCACACATCAGAAATGGAGAACTTTACATTAGCAACATTGGCAGACGACACAGAAGAAGCTACTTCGCCAATGTTCCTGGTCTCTAAACCACACTGTAGGAAATCAGACGTCAGAATGAATGGCATTCCAACATCTGGCATGCCACGTTGAGTTTCCTTAAGTTTAGGCTGACCTGGTGCTTCCCAAAGATCACTGGACATTTGTATTTGAAAAAAGTCAGCAACTGATAAGGGAATGTTTTTGAAATTCCAGAATTTCTTGGATTTTGGAAGGGCATTTTTGCCTTCAAAACGCATTGTCCAGTGATGATGAGAAGGACCAAAGCGTCTTATCTGTGTGCTCATGTGCAGCAGCATGTGGTGCTTCGGCTTAAATGCATCTGAGTCATACAGCTTCACAATAAGTTCATTATGACGTGCAATAAGGTGCTCAACATACCAAAGCACATCAGGAGATAACACAGGAGAAAGTAACAGCTGCGTGATTATGCACAACAACAAAAAACACTCGCAGTGTGGCTCTGGCACATTGTTTCCAGGCACAAAATTATCTATTATGAACAAAAAATGCAGCATAAGTGCATAAGTAGAACTTGCTGAAGAAGGAAAACTGAAATCAGATTCAAAAGGCCTGGGATAGTCACTTTTGCTCACAAACTTGTGGAAAGAAAATTGAGACAGGGCAGCATTGAGTTGGCTTAAACTGATCCATGAAGCTTCTCCCTCAATGAATTTTGCAAAGAGTTGCAGTTGAAACGGAACAACCCCTTCTAGCAGGACATGCATCGGATCATAAAGCAGGTCTGTCAAGATCGAGAAGTGGTTGATATTGGAGAGCACAGACCTAGAATTGATACCACATTGTGCTGAATGCTCAGTGAAGCTTTTCTTTGAATCGGATTTTTCAAGTTGCAACAACTGCTTTTCATATTGACACTGGGTACGCAAAGAACACTCTATCTCATAGTGGAAGCGAGAAAATTCGGATGTTGCAACCACACAAGTCCTACATGTGAAGCGGACATTCTTGCTGAAAGATTCCTTGAATTCTGCTATGTTGTGGCATGCCAGGGAGTCTCCAGAGTATTCCAACATGCACCCAAAAAATGTTTCTTTGCTATGCATTGTTTGAAGGTCACAGCCAGTTTGTAGCTTATTCACAGTAGAAAAAAAAGTCACTAAGGAGCTTGGCCTTTGCATCCATTCACTTCAAGTCCTTTGACTTTCCTACAGCCAGTAAAAAAATATTATTCAGTTTCGACCTCTCCGATGCCTTAATATTTACAAATGACACATAAAAAACTTAGTTTACCTCTAGAGCCTCTTTTCATGCCAATCGGATTGGCCAACTCGATATCGTCACAGTAAAGTAACATCACAATTAAATTGTCATCATAGGAACTGCCAGCGGGATGTGTCTGAGATCTCGTGCCATCAGTGAAATCCTTGAAGCAATGGAGAAAATAGGCGCGGTGCAGCAGATTTTCAAGCAGGCTTTTAAGAGGATTAATGTAGCCTTTACTCCCACAATCAAGAGTTCCCTCTACTGGAGCCACATATATTCCTTCGGAACAATAAAGTGCCTTCCTTGCACTGGAATTATGAAGAGCTGAAACATCAAGCGCAACGCCGGCAGCTGCCAAGATATTTGCAACTCCATGTACTACTGCGTCTACAGCTACTTTCGTACAGCGATGTTGTGACTCCAGTTGCCGAGCCAAACGTGACAGTTTGGCAATCAATTGAGGGCTTGAAGCTTGTGTCTCTGCAGTACTAATGTCTGTGTTGGCCTCAACGGTCAATTGATTAACTGAACTAGTTTTTGCATCCATCACGTACAAGGCACACAAAGACTGGCTACTAGCCTGAGTACTAGACATTTCCAAGTCAAGCGTATTTACAGGTATTAATCTGTTATCAACAGCAGATGATCAGCAAGATTTTTCTATTTGATCCTTGTAGTGTTTCACGTGGGCATACCGCATGTGACATATGGTACATTTTAGTGTGACTTTGTTCATGTGTACATCTTTCGTGTGACGTAGAAAGCCATAAAGGTATCTTGTGGTGAATTGGCACGCACTGCAGACGTGCTTCCTAACCTGGCTTTTCGTAGGTAGCAGTGGCAGATCATTGGTGCTTCTCGTAGGTGGCAAGGACAGGTCATTGGCGGTTCTCGAAGGCAGCAAGGACAGGTCCCTGGTGCTTGTATTAGGCAGCAGTGACAGATCATTTGTGCTTCTTGTAGGCAGAAGGGACAAGTCATTGGCGCGTTGTAAGCTGCTGCTCTCAACTGTTTCACCAGGAGCTGTGGTACATAAGTCTGCATTTGCTGTAAACAACAAAGTAGCTTATTTAAATGCATATGCTGGTTTCAGACTACTTGAACAAAATGTAACAATACATGTTAAAAATATGGATAAAGCGCCAGTTTACTGATTAAGAAAACCAAATATCACTAAAGAGCCAGGTACAGCTACATTTAGTTAAATGTTAGCAAATTTGATGCCTCAAGTATACTTGACGCATCAAACCATTAGGTTGTTGAGGTAGGCTAACCCTCATGCTTTCTTCAAAATTCATACATGTCCACTAAGAGCACACTACCCCGCTCCTATTTATATGGAGTCATATATTATACATCAAGACTGGAAAGTGGTGCGTATGTCCAACAACAGCACAGCACTAGGACACAGTAAACAGCAACAAACTGTACAACAAACAAGCATATTGCTCACTTGTTGAACAGCAATCAGAAAACTTTGAGGTGAGCCAAAGCAGGAGTTCTAACAAACAGAAATTGAACTAACTTAAACAGTGAGGCATTTCTAAAAGATATATATCATCAGTAAAATATGTTTAAGTTATTTTCAGTTTAACCCATCTGCCATTGCATTCACACAGTAAGAATTAGTCAAGATATTTCCATATCCATACCACAGTTTCCTCCAGATTCTTGCGGTTCAGAAGCTTCAGTAGCATCTGTGCCGCGAACATGCCAGGCCCCAGTCCAAGGAGTGCTGTCTGAAAGAAAATTTGACAGTGAGTGATAATACATCTTTATATTTGACAGCTGTCCAACCTTTTGAGCAACCAGGTAGCGAGGAATTTGCCATCTCGTAGTAGCCCCGCACACCATGAGCAACCTGACCTGAAGAAAATTTCAGAATTCATGCTTCATTAAACACCAAAGACAGAGCAAAGATTTGGGTATAAATTTCTAGTGCACTAACCATTATGTTCTTCCCAAGAACCACTGTGATTTTCTGTTTTTGCATCGTATGTCTCTTGTGTGGTCACTACAGTAAGGCAAGAAAATACCAACATAAGTTACTCGTAAGAGATTGTGAGCATATGGAAACCAAAAATGCGACATACCAGCAGCAACTGTATACGACGTTGCGACAGCCCTTCTGATCGACATTACAGCATTTTTTAATACTTTGAAGTCACTGTGTACTATCACAATTTCTTTCTGTAACGATTTTTACTTGTAAAACGCCTGGGGAGAATTTTTGAAGTTTAACATATTTGTTTTCAGTAATTCCGAAAGACAGTGCCACCTTATCCCACATTCTGCTACGAGCGACTGCTCCCCGAGAATCTTGGCGGCAGCACGTTGGTAATATACAGTGTTTTTAATGGGACTGAAATTTTGTCAAGAATGGAGGATGCTTTCAAGAATTTCCAAGCATCGCTGATAAATTCAGGAGCATTGCGGACACTAAGCAGGAATTAAAAATGAAACTAGCAATAAACTGCTCACTTTTTTGTGTTTAGAGCATTTCAACATATATAGTCCAATCACATGCTGGCCCAATGGTTAAATTTCAGCTATAACTTTCATACTGGGTGTCAGGTGCCTAGTAAGCGTTCTGTTAGGCGTGCCTGCAAACCAAAACTGAGTGCAAAAAACGCGCCGATGGCATGTCTGCTGCGGCCAGTAAGCTTTCACACCCGATATTGAACCTCGGAGCTAGCTTGCACTAGGACCACGCTCCAATTATCTCAACAAAACGTGGCCCGCAAATAAACATTATAAAATGTAAATGAAATTTACATTATTAGGCAACTAAGTATTGTCATTCAATGCTTGCTTAATGTTCACTATGAAATCCAAGTTATCGACGATGCTCAGAGAGTCGTATTGCACGTTCACTTTTTCATTAAATGCCAGACCCACTGAAATCAGCCTGTAGAAACAATGCTCAGCCCAGAAAGCACGAACGTTGCCTATTATAACAGATGCTGTAAAACAGACACAGGAAACTGCTTTTATATGTGTATAAGTATATATTTATTTTGGACAAAATTGGCTTCGTATACTCACTGGTATCGATAGTCACCGCTTGGTTGGAGTTTGGCACATTAGAAACATCATTACCAGCTACAGCTGGTTCCACAGACCCTGTCAAACATTAAATTTATCTGCTTATTTCTTCACACAGAAGGGCATGTCAGTGCTCACGGATTGAAACGCGACACTGCAAGCGCGTGGCCGCTCATGTATGCAGCGCTGCCTGTGGAAGCAAGATCTTGCATTGCGGTATACCGCTACACTGTACGTTGGCGCTGCGGAAAACCACAGTCCCGCTCATTGGCAACCGGAAGCAGTAAGCCTACGCTCAAACCACACCCTCATGGTATATACCACAATGCAACGTGTTCCTTCCACGGGTTGCGCTGCATGTACCGGCGTCCACAAGCTC
Organism: Dermacentor silvarum; assembly: GCF_013339745.2. Classification (NCBI taxonomy): domain Eukaryota; kingdom Metazoa; phylum Arthropoda; class Arachnida; order Ixodida; family Ixodidae; genus Dermacentor; species Dermacentor silvarum. Next base: position 34,856,691 of record NC_051162.1, read on the forward strand.
GCAGTGTCGCATTTCAATCTGTGAGCACTACATGCAAGGCAATTTGAATATAATGCAGAAGTGTGGTTAGTACGCTGGTATAGGATTTTACAGGTATTCATAAGCACAATTACTTTGTCAACAAAGCTTTTGTTAGCATGTTTTGTAAGCGTCCAAGTGATTACGGTAGCATGCCCATCGTAATATATAATGTTGCGGTCATGAATTTACCTACCATCTGCAAAAAGTTATTGTATTGCAATACAAATAAACCAATATAATAAAAGGGCGACGTTCTGCGATTTCGCAAAATGACGTGCATCCGTACAACTCCACTAAAAAGAATTCTGTAGGAACTTCACTGGAGTTTAGGCATTTGGAAGCATGGTGCCACTTGCTCATCTCCATTGTGCACTACTGACCATCACTTGAGCTTTGCTTAACCAGTACTGACCATTGGTTCAATACACCACACGGAAAATATCGGGGTTCAAACACTATATGCATCGGAGGTCGAGAGTTCGATACCCTGCATGCTTGGAAGGTTTGGGGTACCAGTTTTTATCTGCTTCGGAGGTCAAGGATTCGACAGCCTGCGTACTTGGAAGGTTGAGGGTTCGAGCCCCGACATGCTTTGTAGGTTGTGTACATGAGTCGTTATTCACTATATACCACTATACAGGGTGTTTTTTTAGCTGCACTAAACTTTTTAAATTAGAGAAATATAAATCTTGGTCACGTTATGTTTACCATTCGAGTTTACGGATTGGCGGCCTCTAGATACAGAGCAATTTCAGCACTTACGTGCGTAATTAGCAAAGTTACGATAATTAACTTTCTAATTATCAACAATAGGTGGCTACAGCAAATGAGTACTTTGGTGCCCGTCCTCGACACTACCTATCCCAACGATCAAATTTGGAATAGCGGAGTTCATGTGGGAGCTACGCGAACAATTAGTTCCCCTTGGCAGGCTCCTTGAAACCAAAACTGGCCACAAAAAGAGCGTCTGTGTCGTCGATGTCGCCGCCCCCCAGCCTATCGTAACGTCTCTGAAGTCAACGCCGGTCCGGCCGCGCGAGCAGCTTGCGTTATCTCTTTGCTGTCTGCGGCGTTGGCCCAGCGCTTTAATGCCCGCGGGCCGCCAAATTTACTTCGTCATTCCGTCGGGCGCTACGTTGCGCTGTATAGCGCCAACCACGCTCCTTGGGCTTTTAGATACTGCAGGCACAGCGTCATATTAGTCTGTAGCGTCGACTGCGAACGCCGCAGACAGCAAACAGATAACGCAAGCTGCTCGCGGGGCCGGACCAGCGCTGACTTCGGAGACGTGACGAAAGGCTGGGGGGCGGCGACATCGACGACACAGATGCTCTTTTCGCGACCAGTTTCGGTTTCAAGGAGCCTGCCAAGGGGAACTAATTGTTCGCGTAGCTCCCACATGAACTCCGCTATTCAAAATTTGATCGTTGTGATAGGTAGTGCCGAGGACGGGCCCCAAAGTACTCATTTCCTGTAGCCACCTATTGTTGATAATTAGAAAGTTAATTATCGTAACATCGCTAATTACGCACGTAAGTGCGGAAATTGCACTGTATCTAGAGGCCGCCAATCCGTACACTCGAATGGTAAACATAACGTGACCAAGATTTATATTTTTCTAATTTTAAAAATTTGGTGCAGCTAAAAAAACACCCTGTATGTATCCTATGTATTTTCTATGAAGCTCTATGTATTCCTATGGGAAAGGCGTCAAGTTACGGACATAATTGTTGGGGAAGTAGCCGAACAATGCTCACGCATTAAAAGCGAACGCCACAGGCAGCGATCGGCAGCACCGCGTGCAAGCCACTCGAGAGTAAAATCAAGTAAAGGCACGTTCATGTTAGCGGTAAATATCCCTTAACGGCAAACCGGCCTCCAGTGCCGTAGAACGTCTGCCGCGCGAAAGGTGTCTAATTGTAGACGGAAATTCGGCCAGGGCCCCGCCCGCGGCCAAAGCCACCCCGCCGCCGCCCGACCGACGGGCCAATCGACGACCGCGAAGCTGCGCGCCCCCGCCACCGGCAACGCAAACATCGGCTGCAGCTTCTGTTCCACGCAAATCCCCGCAAAATAATTTCCACTACGTAAAGTGATGCATACATTGCACACGTTACGAAAAACGATATCCACTGTCAAACGTTAAACACGAACGAAAGCTCCGATACCTGTCCAGCTCAGCTGCACTGCACGGCTTACCGACGGGAGACGACGGGCGCGGCTGTGCTCGCATCGCTGCCGACGGCGCCGCTAATATTAGCGTATTTTCTGCATTGTCTATAATTATTGCGAAGAGCGACAGCAACGGTATGAAATATTGCGGCTTGTGAGCTTGGGTGATTCATTCCGAAGCGCCATCAGCTTTAGCTTTAAAGTGAACCGGAAAAGGCCTAGCGACGATATCGGCGCCGCCGAGCGATGAGCAGCGGTATAGGCTGCCGTCGTTGCCAGAACGACCACTCCTCGGTCGCTGATTGATCACTTCGCTGTACGGCTGCCGCACAAATGGGTCCCGATGACATCCTATGTTCACATCCTCTCTACGGCAAGGAAATCTCGCCGTTCGCGAGGAAAACCGCCATCGAACGACGGCCCGCGAACGCGCAGCGGGCTGCCGTGCCGGTAACGTGAACGAGCCTTAAAGCTTTTTTTAGCATAACACGGATGCGTTTCCGCGCAAATCGCTGCTTACCCGTTTGCTTTCTCTTTTTCACGTCCTTCCCCTCTAATGACAGAAAAGCTGCAGCCTAGTTATATACTGAATACAGACAAACCCGCACAATGCAACAACACTTACCAAGTTCGTCTAATTTTCCATGCGATCCGGGGCAGTGATCACAGTAGTCACAGCGAATGTTCGCCGAACTCAGAACCCTGTATCGCTCACAGTCACAAAATGACTCCTTGCAGCGACCGCGCGCTATCCCAAATAAGTCCCGGTTCGTCACTGCCATTGTCACCGACAAAATTGGCGCGAAAACAGCAACTAAACACACATGCACAGCTCACAACGCCATGTTTGCAACTACGTCCCGTCATGCAATGCTGGAACTATATAAGGAAATGCGGAGAGATGGCATAAGAACATGGCCGCTGCTTCTGCAGTGAAGTACAGTAACTGAAGCACGATTCAGACATTCAGATCCGGCTGCACATATTCAAATAAAAACGGGTTCGTTGAGGGTAAAACAAAAACACAAATTTATGTACATAGTTCGCTCTTGGAAACAATGTTGCCGCATTGAACACAATCATTCTTTATTGCCATCATGGTGGTAGAACTTCAGACAACTGTATCTTTCATCAGTCTACACGGCTCCGCGGTAGTGGAGCGGCTGTATGCGGCTTTTCCGTGCTGGGTTTGCTGCGCTGACATGCATTGGCCCGTTGGATCAACCGTGTTGCTGCTGTACAATATAGCGAAATGTGGCGTGTGGCAGACGTTTACTCGTACCGGTGCTGAGTGCACAAATAATAATGGGAGAAACGTGCCAAGCCTTTTAATGATTGCATTTTGTTTGCTCCAATTTCGCACCTCGGCTGCAGAGATGGTTTGCTAAAAATGCTCAATTAAGATACCTTCCGTTGGGGCAACACTCACTAAATTCTTTGGGCGCTTTCTAGGCAACGACGCATCAGCTCTGGATGGTTGTAATATGAGGAAAACGTTGGTACATCAGTCTGCGATTGAGCTTGCTCCATGAATGCGCCCAAACAAATTCGCACTGATTAAACACGGCAAAAGGGCCTTCCAGGTTCCTACCATATAATAATAATCATGCTTCTTTTTCCTCGCCTCATGAAGAAAGCAGAAGTGCCAGAGGAGCATTATTTTGCCACGATATAAACTAAACATACGTCAAAAGTGCTCCCCAATCCGTGAATGTGAGACTCATAACAAACAACAAAAACACTTGCGGCGGCGTGTGTCGGCAGCGGCATGCGGCGGCAACGAGATAGCTTTCTGCAGGACACATGTAGGGCCTGTGAAAAGCGCTAATTGTATATAATATTTGCTCATTCGGTGATTGTACTTCCGGCAAGAATCGTCATTATTCTTGCAGAACATTCTTTTCCCGCGGTGTATACTTCCGATATGCGGCTCTGCCGGCTCAATGAGTAATTTGCTCTCAGGCAAAATTTACGACTGAACACCTGTACACGTGCTTATCAAGTGGATCAACAACGTGTGCATGCAGGTTACTTATCCTGCGCTTTGTTATACTGTGTAAATTGCGAACTTACACTGCCTATATAATGTCTCCGTCGGGTCTCGGTTAAAGGTTACTTAAAATTCTATAGGTTACAATATAGAGGTTACATGCTGGCAGCAGATCAATGTAAGTAATAAACAGCTCCCGTCGCACTTTGTTTCATCATTGTAACCCTTAGCATGAGCAATATAATGAAAACATCAAAAGGACTGACGATGTAACCGTTATTTTATTAGTTACTGATGTTTATAGGTATACTTATAGGTTACCAAGATTAGAGTGTACGTCTGCGTTCACAGGTGCACCACTATGAACGGTGGGGGCGATTCCACACGATGGCCCAGGTTCACTGGTAAGAATTGATGGTAGGTTTACCTGTGGTGCCTATTGAATATTGCTCGAGCACCAGATGATTACCTACGTGATTAATGGACAGCATCCAGATGGGTATTTTTTTTTTGCCCCACAGGACTTGTCTCCCGTTCACACTGCGAAGGACGTGGCATAGAAAAGCGAAGGGTAATGCGACTTCAATGTTGCGTGAAGGGCGCTGATACGAACATTATCGAGCATGTTTAGGACCGTATAAAAGTGAACCTTTCGAAGTTGTCCCTGGACTTGGTAAACTGCGACCAACTGTGGCAAGCAATAGCAGAAGAGTGGAAGCGCCTTCGACGTGACAGCGCCTCCATCGAGGCTCCCTATGGGTCTCTGCCTCAGAAAATGGAGGTCGTCATTCAAGCCGGTGGTTGCATGACGCATTGTTGGCCACCTAATGCACGAAGGAAAAAAACGAGCCTACGCTGGGGCGATATTGCTCTCTGCCCTATTTTGTGTGCTTTCATATATTCTCATATTTTCATATTTGGAAGAAGACGCCGTTCAACAGGGGTGCCGAACCCCATACCGAAATGCGGTACAATTCTGCCGTATCTGTGGCATCGTGGGATACCGCACCGACGTGTGTCCACAGCCCGACATACAGGTGTGCCGCTCGTGTGGTGTGCGGCAGCCTGCCGATGGGCACGCTTGCGTCCCCAAATGCGCAATTTGTGGGGGTGGTCACCCAACGGGTGACCGCACATGTCCCAAAAGACTAAAGCCGGTAAAGCCGAGATCAACACCGCAGTCCAAGGCAACAACCAAGCCCAAGCCACGGTGGTTCACCAGCGAAGACGAGGACTCCGAGCAGGAGTTCTTTTCGAGGACGGATCGTCGCAGCCGCCCCAGAGCCCGGCATTATTGAATTGGCATGAGTTACGCAAAAATTCCGTGCTCAGCACTAATTTCAAGAACTAAGTTCTCAAAAGCTCTTGCGAAATGCATTGACGTTCATGTTAATACATATTACCTCTTCATTTTCAGCTGTTCTACTTATTTATCTTCAAAGTAGCACTCACCATTTCAGTTAATCTAGCAGACCAGACAGAATTGCTATGTCTACCACTTGGAATATTTATTAGGTCGCTTTATTTATAAACAAATACCACGGTAAATATTTAGTCACAATGTTTACTGGCCATTTTTATATTCAGTAGATCAGCATCAACATCAAAAAAAAATTAGGGCAGAAACTCCCCACTCGGGAATCTTGATGTAGTCATTCCTTGTAATCATTAATTATGAAGCTTATAGTGTACCCATAAAACAAAGACTGCCCTATTTTCAGAAAAAAAGGTCACTGGAAAGAATACCACGCACACTAGAACGATCTCCCCAGTAAACAAATTTTTACTACTTATCTTGAATGTGGTTAAGGAAAGAAATCTTGCAGCAGCTGCTCCCTCTCGTTGCAGACGTCATTCTGTGGTAGCCTACGTTATCCCGGCATTCCTTGTCCGCGCAAGCTCTTTCCTGCCTTCTAACAGCGCCTCGGTAAGGCCAAATCTAGACGCGCCAAGCGTCTCGATGCGCTCCCTTGCACGCGAGAAATTCATACTTGTGTTCATGCTTGCGTCCGAGGTGTAATGATTATCGGGATACTGTATTGACGTCGTGTGCTCGAATCCGGTAATCGGAGAATTCTAACTGTGTTTATTAAGTTATTTATTCCCTGTGTTCTCCGTTTAAAATTACGAGTTTGCAAAGTCAGGAAGCCGTTTGAAGCCAGTAAGATGAAGTTTAGGCAGATACATCTATCACTCCCATGCTGTCGGACAAGATATCGCGTTGGAGGTTCGTGCGCCCACAAGTAGGTGGCGGTAAGCATACAGATGATTGTGTATTCACAGATATTTAACTAATGGAGCCAAGATGTCGGTATGCGTTTTATAGGACACGAAACGGAAGGATGAACGGAATGGAGTAGAATATGGCCCCGGGCACCTATCCAACGGATGCTACGCATTAGAACTCGCAGTTTCGCCGGATAGGCGATGCATCGAATGCGATTAAGCAGCTAAAAGAAGTAAAGAAAATAGTTTTATTGGCTGTATACACTTGTGAACGTTCGCTTACTAACTAAATTAACAAGCATGGGGTCACTCCCGCATGGGCAAACATAGACACATGACACTCTATAACAACGGCCATTGGCTGTCAAACCCCTTCGTGAGCAAGAGTAGCAGCAGCAGCGTATGAATTGACCTTCGTGCTACCTCTCGCTTCAATGGGAACTGAGTGGCTGTAACACAGCGCACACGAAGCTATCAGCCTTCGGTGCACTTAGACTCTCCCCTTATCGGAGATCGCTTTCAAGATTGGCTCCGCGCGGCCGCGCCATACGTAGCCGCCGTCTGAGTTGAACGCCGCCTCAAGATTAACAGTGAGATTGCTCACGTGATGTCGCAGTATTTGTTTCTTCCGTTTGCTAATCTGCGTGCTATGGAGCAGTTGTTGGCGTTGTAAGTTGCCGCGATTGTTCCTTATTTGGCGTATGCTTAGTATCGGAATTCCGCTTTCAGCAGTGGTTTCACTGTCAAGTACAGTTACGTGCTGGTTGCTGACTGCCTCGTATTCGATTCAAACACTTACCGTGCCCTTTTGTGCACCTCGTCCAAACGCATCTGGCATCTTCAACGTTGTGTAAAATGGAAAGCTCTGTGGGAAGAAAATACGCAACACACCTAATTACATTTTAATAGGCTTGTTTTGTCGGGGAGAAAGCACAAGTCACGCAAAAGAAACTCTTAGGCGCACCAGGTCTGGGCCGGCGTATGTCATTGTAATTTATGGCATGCGTAATCAGGAACCTTTCACACGTGAGCACCTATCTAGAAACATGGGACTGCAACTACTTTGATAATGTTTGTTAGATTTAAAGTAAATCAATAACTAGAAACTGTAGCAAATAATACTTTTCGCCGGGAAGCTGTATACCTCTACCAGCCAAGGAAATTTTCGTGTCGGCGTAAACAAGAAACGCCAGGCTAAAAAATGAATACAAACAGCTTATCTCCTTTAAAAGCCCGCATACAGCATACAGCTCAGGGGTGCTATGCAGGATGCGCCGAGTTTCTCGTTCGCACGAGTTTTACCCGAGTTTGCTCGATGGCAGTCAGTGAACGGAGATAGCAAGAAACGTGCAATAACAGCAGGCAAAAAGAAATGTCGAAATAAAACCATAGAGTAACATACGGATTACAAGAGTGGCCACTCCAGCCTAAAAGCAGCCGAGCTACGCAGCTTCATGCCGCCCGCTAGAGGGCAATACAACACTCCCTGTCTCCAAGGGAACGCGCGTACTAGTTATCTACTGCAGTAACTTTTCTATAGTGCACTATACGCCTACTTGTGTGTGTGTCTGTAGACGTAGACGTTATCAACGGGATCAGCCGGCCGTGAGCGATGGATGATAAGACTACAGTATATAGAATAAAGCATGTGCATCGCTACAAAATATCGGCCATGGTGTGATCAGGCAAGGCGACGCTACAAAAGATGTGTGATAACGTCTGCGTGGTCTTTGTTGGGTTCGTCTGCCAGAACGTCTGTCTGCTTGGCTGCTGCTTGGTAAGAAGGCCTTCATTACGTTCTTTTTTCCCTTCATTACTTTGCAAATTGCTTATGTATTTGTCACTTCAGCCGTAAGTTGACATTTGTGTTTTTGTGTTCTTCACTTCGTGCATGATGTTCGTGGATTGCTTCACGTTATGTAAGAAACAGCAATTTAGAATGCTGCACAGCACGTTTGCGAGAAAATCGTTTCTTGGCGCGAGAAAGTGAGTCGGAACATGCCGGTATACGTAGTCTGAATTCAATGCCCGTGTGTGCAATTGTGTGAAAGAATGCAGTTATGCTTAGGATCGTAATTCGTGGCGTGCGCAGATTGCTTGAAGCCTTTGTTACGAGCGCAATTAGAGAGAACTTGCGAATTGAGAAGAATGTTTGTGAGCTGTGGCTACGACGTATTCTGAATAAACACTCCTGCCTCAGTAGCGCATGCATGGCACCGAAGGATGCTTTTTTTAGCTGCGACAATTGCACGTGACGCTTTTCGCGAAACGGCGATCTGAAGTGCGTAGGTGCAAATTTGTTCGAAGGCGGGAGAGAAGACATAACCAACACTTTTTTTTCAGGTCATGCCGTCCGTAGTCAAGTACTACGGGAATTAATGCTGTGTTTCGTGGCAGCACAGGGAGAGAGAGAATAAAACATTTATTATTGAAAATTAATAGCCGTTTTGTGGTCGGACCTCCTAGTCCGGAAGACTATTGGCTTTGGCCGCCGTCCGGGCTCGGTTGACCAGGGCTTGTTGCTGTTCTGGGTCCGAGCTGGACAGGGTCGCCTCCCACTCGACTGTCGTCGGATTATGTTTGGCCGATATTTGCGGATTCTGTTGGCACGCCCAGACCATGTGGTATAACGTGGCCGTCTGGGTACAGAATTTGCATTTCGGATTGTATGTCATGGAATCTATCTTTGATAATGCATAAGGATTTGGAAAGGACAATGTTTGTAAGCGTCTCCATGCTACCTGCGTTGCCTTATCTAATTTGGGATCAGGCGGGGGTAAAGTGCGTCTACTCAGCCGGAGGTGTTGTAGGATCTCAGAATATGAAAGAAGGGGCTGAGGATCGTCCTGGTCAGCGAGAAGTTGTGCTGTGGAGGAATCGGCGGAGCCCCGGTGTAGAAGTTCTCGGGCAGAGGCATGAGCAATCTCATTGCCTCGAACTCCCGCGTGCTCTGGTACCCACAGCAGCTGTTTCCACTGACCCTCTTGACGATTGGCCGCAGCCTGTTGCAGTATTGAGTGTGCGAGGTGGCCGACTTGACCTCTTGCGAAATTGCGATACGCCACCTGGGAATCCGTGAGAACAAAGGTGGCTTTTGGATTACGCATGGCTAAGGCTATACCGGCCTCTTCCATGGCTGTGATGTCCATTCCGGTGGCCGAGATGCAGTCTACCACCTGTCCCCTGTGTACAACGGTTGCCGTGGAGCGGTTGTGCAGAGGTCCGGCGGCATCTACAAAGAAGGCACCTGCGTGATCCGAATACTTGTCGTAGGCTTTGGCTCTGGCAGTTCTCCTGTTTTCATGGTGGACGGGGTGCATATTACGTGGCAACGGGCGAGTGATGATATCCTGCTGCCATTCTGGTGGTAGTGATCGCTTGCTGGCGACCTGAGTGGGTGGATTGATGCCCAGTGCATCTAGCGTGGTGTGACCTGCTTTGGTGCGTGCGAGCCGAATGACTTGGTTCATGTAATGAGCTTGGAAGAGTTCTGACGCTGTATTATAGATGCCCATTCCAAGGAGCCTGTCATTCATGGCCCATGGTGGTAGAGTGAGGGCTTTCCTATATGTAAGTCGGAGTAGACGGTCCAGTTTGAGTTCGTCCTTTTTGAGAACGCGCAGGTACGGGAAGCTGTAAGTGACACGACTGATCACAAAGGCCTGTACGAGACGCAGTATGTCCGCTTCTTTAATGCCACGGTGTCGATTGGCAATCCTGGATATCATTCGGGAGATATTGGTGCAGGTAGTGCGGAGCTTTTGAATTGCTGCGTTGTTGCCCTGATTATTAATGTATGCTCCCAGGACGCGGATAGTGTCCACTTCCTTGACCGGGGATTGATGGAGTTGGATATTCAACGGAATTTGGTTGCCACGCTTCCTAAATACCAGGAGTTCTGATTTAGTAGGGGAGCATCGAAGTCCGCAAGCGAGACCGATGCGCTCTACAGTTTCTGCTGCCCGTGGGAGTGCTTCTTCCATCTGTCCCATGCTGCCGGTGTTGGTCCATATAGTGATATCATCTGCGTATAGAGCGTGCTTGATTCCGGGTATCTCGTTGAGTGCCCTAGGCAGGTCCAGTAGTGCTATATTAAACAGCAGTGGCGAGATTACTGCCCCTTGCGGTGTGCCAGAGTCCCCCATTGTGATGGGGGCAGATTTTGTGTCGCCAGCTCGTATGGTCACGTGACGGTTGTGCAGGAAGTCGCGCACGTAGTCGTATGTACGCTGTCCGATTCCGATTCTAGCCAAGTTGTTCAGGATGGCTGAGTGCCGGACATTATCAAAGGCTCCCTGAAAGTCAATCGCCAGAATGGCGCGCTCCTGTTGCGTGGCTCCGCTGGGGCGATCGATTATGTCGTACTTGAGTTGGAATAGAACGTCCTGTGCCGATAAATGCGCTCTAAAGCCAAACATTGTATGTGGGAAGAGGTCGTTAGCTTCCATGTATTCAGTGATCCTGATTTGAAGTGCTTTCTCCATGACCTTCCCTGCACAGGAGGTGAGTGAGATGGGACGAAGGTTGTCAATATTGATGGACTTTCCGGGTTTGGGAATAAAGACAATTTCAGCCGATTTCCATTCCTGCGGAAGCATACCTTCTTGCCAATACTTATTAATTTGGTCGGCAAAGAGCTCGAGCATGTCGTCACTTAAGTTGGCCATAAGGGTGGTAGTAATTTGGTCTGGACCTGGAGCCGTTCCTCGACGCATCCTGTCAATTGCCACTCTGATCTCTGCAGTCGTGAAGTCACGGTCCATTTCCGGGTTTGCGGTTCCGTTGTATGCGGAAATGTGGTCAGCGCTCACGGAGGTATTGATGTATTTGTCCTCCAGATCTCGAAAGAGTTGAGCTGTGTCCCCTGCATTAGCATGGATTGCCCGCTGAAGATTTCGACGGGTGGCTCCACGTGATTGTTCCGGGTCTATTAGATACCTGAGTAGGTGCCAGGCTGATTTAGTGTGTAATGCGCCCGTAAGTGCGTCACACTTGGCGAACCAATTTTCTTTTGCGAGTTTCGTGGCGTATTCCTCTGCCTGTGCCGTGACCTCCGCGATGCGCTGTCTGAGCTTGCGGTTTAGCTTCTGGCGCTTCCATCGTCTGGTCAGTTGATGTCTTGCGTCCCAGAGATGGAGCAGATGCTGATCAACTGCTGGTGTTTCCGGGGTAGTTGAGATTGTCTTGGTCACTTCCTGCTTTAGTTTTATAAGGGTTCGTGCCCATTCGTCATAAGAATTGGGCGGCTGGTGAAACGGAAAGTTTTCCGTTTTGGCGAAAGGCTTGCCAGTCAACCAGTTGTGTTGATTTATTGCGGACTTTATGCCGACCATATGTTATGGTGGTATGGATGATGTAATGATCGCTGCCCAGCGCTTCCTCTGAGTTTGGCCATTTTGGTTGCGGAGCATTTAGAGTCATGGTGAGATCCGGGCATGTGTCTCGCGATACGCTGTTGCCAAGCCGCGTGGGATGGTCCGCGTCAGTGAGTAACGTGAGCCCTTCGAGCGTCATTAGGGTATGTAATTTACGCCCTTTAACGTCTTCAATGACGTAGCCCCAATCCGCATGTTTGGCGTTGAAGTCGCCTACCACTATCAAAGGAGCCCGTGCTGCCTTGCGAATGACCTCCGTAAACGTATGGTGTCGGTCCGCAGGCCGGCTGTATATATTTAGGACGTATATTGATTGATGGCATTTTTTGCGTGGCAGAAATTGGACGAATACGTATTGTAAGACAGCGGCCCTGAGGTCGAGGTCATGCTGTAAAGCTGCATATTGATTATTGACAAACGTGACTGCCGATATGCTATCGGCACTAGCGTAAGCCGTGTACGAGGATAGTCTTGCTGCCTGTTGCCCGACATCTTGTAGAGCTATAATTTCTGGTATCGATTCTAGCGTTTGAATATATTGATGCAGTGATGCTGCTTTACGGCGAAAACTGCGACAGTTCCACTGAATTACTGTAAATTGCGGATCGCGACTAGCCATCATGTGGCGTAGTGGAGGCGTCGTCGCTGTCTGGATTGATGGATAGAGCTGCAGCTGGCATATCACGTCGTCCAGACAGGAGCTTGACACCCTTGCAATGCTTGCCTTCGTTGAGTTGAGTTACTTGCCTGTTGTGTTTGGCTATGATTGATTGCATCTGAGTGATATACGGCATTGCAAGCTCGTGCAGTTTTTGTAGCGTTAGCTACACTGGCCTAGCCAAGCCCGTTTCGCGCGGCACATCAAGAGCCGTGCTGCGCATGCGCAAAGATCAGTGATGTCACACGGCTTGCGCACCGGAGCCACCGGAGCCGGCACCTCTCGCGCACTCCGCCGCCGCCGCGCGCGACTCACCGCCGCCGGTCTGCGCATTCCGGAGGAGTGACGTCGTAGCCGTGGTAGACGCACTGGCGCCGGCGCGCGCTCGCTGTGCAGTCGCCGTCTGACACTGCGCTGGAGCCGCTGCGCTTCTGACTGGCGTTTGCCAGTGTGGTATAGCCATGGAGAAGGAGAGCGCAAATGCTGCTCAACAGCGCAGAAGAACGGAGAAGCTTGACTCATCGGATCCCGAAGTAGTTGCCTGGCAATTAGCGGTTGAGCGTAGGAGGAATGAACAGAAGAAGGCTAAACGTGCTGCGGAGACACTGCAGCTGAACCTTTGCTAACGCTACGTATATCCTGGCATAGCCGAGCTAAGCCACTGCCATTTTTTTGCGTTGCGTTCTTCGAGCGCACTAACGTGCTTCATGATGAATTGCTCTATCGTTTGGGTTATGGTTGCCGTAAAGGCGCTTAATTTCTGCTCCAAGGACTTGTCCACCAAGTCCACTATTGAGGCCTGTGTCGGCGTGGTCAGGGAGTTACGGCGTTTGGTGATATGAGTGTCTGGTTCTGGAGTCTCGGAAGATGCCGGGACATCTCGCAGTCTGCTGAAGTAGCTGCTGTAGGGGTTGTCTGGGGACACTTATTTCCTTGTATTTCCTGTCGAAGGCGGGAAATTTCCTGCTGCTGTTGTGCGACTAGCTGTTGCAATTGTGCTAGCGTTCGATTTTGCTGCTCAATAGTGCTTTGAAGCTGTGCGATTATCGGCGATTCGGTATTGCGAGAGCTATTTTGAGTGCGAGGGGAGGCGACCACTGATGCCCAGCTCACCTGAAGTCCCGTTAACTTGAGGACCGGTGGCGTGGATGTCGTCTGGCCCTGCCGGGTGTGCTGCTGAGCTGGTCGGCGCCCACTAGACCGTGACCGTGACCGGCGCCCCTTGGACTGTGACCGTGACCGGCGTCCCTTGGACCGTGACCGTGATCTCTCGCGGGTTTCTTTGCCGGCCACGCTGGTGATGTCTCTCTGTCCGTTGTGGTGGCGAGTCGGGGTCCGGCTTCGTCCGCGTGTTTGGCCGGCCGGTGGGTTTGCGGACTTGGAGGGGGCTGGTTGGCGATATCTGCGCGGGCAGTCGCGAGAGCCGGCAACGTGCGGGCCGCCACAGAGCACACATCTCGGGTGGCACTCGTGTGGTTGCGACGCGTCCACTCCAGTTTTGCCGCATAGCGCGCACCGTTCGTTCTCTGGCACGGGCGCGGGGCACACGTCCGTACGGTGTCCAGGCTTCCCGCACGTAGCACAAATTGCGTTGGTTTTCCTGTATTTTTGCACCAGGGTGGCTTCGTTGAGGAAGAAGACGCACCTTGGGAGATTGCTGTGCTCAAATGTGAGCGCCACTACGTTTGTGGAGCCAAGCCTCCGGGCCCCGATGATTTGGTTATGCGGCGAGGTGGTGTTCTCCAGGATGTAATCCGTTGTAAATGTGTTGGCCAGCCGGATTACGCCCTTGCCCATGTTGTCCGTTGCCTTGAGGTAAGCTTGCACGTTGATGGTTCTGTCGGTCAACCGCAGCTTGTCCAAGCCGAGGAGGATGGGCAGCACACGCTCTTCCTTGGTGGCGACGACGACCAGATTCTGTTCCCATATCGGGTGCAGGCTGTATTTATGTGCGAGATTTGGCTCCGCTTCTGCGTTGTCGCTACGCTGGGAGATGGCTGCCCGTATGGCGTTGCCGATACTGCCCGTACCTCTGTATTGAGTTAAGTTGCAGGTTTCCCTTGGTTTGATGATGACCACGTACTCGTCAGCATCCATGCGAGGCGAGTAGCGTGGTGCGCCTATATTCTTGCTGGGGCCACCACCAGAAAGGGAAGAAATGGTCCTGCAGCATCGCTTGTCGTTGTGAGCGTCGCCCCCCGCCGTCGGAGGTGTGCGAACGCCGGTGCAGTGGCGACGCATTTCTCGAAGTACCCCCTCGTAATGAGGGGAAAAATTGGCCGATGATGGAGCAGCCAGCTGTATTTCTTGGACTTGCATGCTGTCGGGGTCGTAGCCACGAATAACGGGCTCCTGAGAATGCGTGTCCATGGTTTGGGCGGCGGTCGCGCGGCCGTACTCGCTGCTAGGCCTAAGGCCGAGCAGCGTCCCACGAGCTCGCCAAGGCAGCACAGGGAGAGAGCGTGCGTGGCTGACAACTTCAGTGAGCAGCCTTCATTCCTTGTTTGCTATGCAGCCCCAAACTACCACTTAATAAGAAACGTTAGGCTTCAAAGCACGAGCGTTGTTTTCCTCTTTAACGCTAATGCTGTCTTCTGCAGTTTTACTGTTTTGTGGGGTTTTCATATTATCGCCTGTTTATTCCTTTTGTGAAACTTCTTCTCAATATATGGCACATGTATTGGCATGTCTTGCACTTTGCAGTGCAACCATCTTTCTGTGCTTGCGTTCATCGAACGTTGCGGAAAAAAAAAGTGTGCTTGTGCTTACTGTGAGTATGACTTGAAAATAAAATGTTTCGTCTCTTCCAACACTTGTAATGTTTATTTAAAACGTCTGCATAAACACACAGTGGCATCGTTTGCTTGCTGCTCTCGCGGTACAGCTTACACGAAGCTACTCGATGCATGCAAGCAACGCGTTAAAAAAATCGAAATATAGCCTCCGGGACCAGCACTCGCACGGAAGCAATCTTGGAGGCCGTGTAATATTTCTAATCACCAGAAGATAGCCTTCGCGATTAGTTTTCCTACGGTCCCAATCTCTGAGTCTGTGTAGATTCCACGCACCCGCTAGGTGCGCTGCGAACCAAAATCGGCCGCAGGGGCCTATGGAAGTGTCCTCTCCTATCCTTGTATGTTACTCTATGATTAAACCCCGTATGACGACAACATGCGCGCACGCTGCGTGGAACAGTGCTTCCGCGCTTCAAGCACAGAGGACTGCGCAACAAAACGCGCCAGCGCCGCGTATCGTTATCAACGTATTATCGCAATTTAGCAATACCCTCACTGTCCCGCGGTGTATCTGCACACTTGCCGTGAGCCGCTTGCCACGCCTTTCTCGGGCGCGTCAAGGGCATGTCTCCTCTTTCAAGCATTATCTTCCTATCCTCCGTCGAATGCGAACAGGGCACATGCGGTGCATTCTTGCACCTACACTTTCCCTCAATCGAATACTTTAAAATACAACAAATAAAATAACAAACATTTCATTTCTTAAAGTATCGGTTTTGCGCTTTGAATGCTACAAATTTGTGATGACAAACGGACATCGAGTGAATTATTTAATTTTGCACTTTTTTGGCGCGAGTGGCGACAGTGAGGCGAAAGCTTACTAGCGGATACATTCTAGAGGGTCGCACGCACGAGGGAGCTCATGCGGGGAGCAGTCGCTAAGCTCGCTGCAGTGCTATTCTCGATAAAATTGATGCGATAATGACGCATAAAGGCAGTTATGACAATGATCTGTCCATTCCCTGTTATTAGGGAAATGGCAACGCAGTGCTGCGGCATGGCTGTTCACCGCAGGTGCTTTCACTGAGGCGGCTATAAGGACGCCGCTTTAACAACTGAAACGACACTCTAGCCATAGAGACGGGAGCAAGGGCTGTCGCTGCAAAATTGCTGTGCGGAATTCTAGAGTCCTAGTGACGCAGCACAGTGAAAATGCACCAGTTTGTCTGCGTGCGCGAAGTCTCCGCGATGCATTGCGAAGAAGAGCGTGCTGCCCAGCGACACAATTCATCGCTTGTCACCGCTTGCCCAGTGAAGGTGCCTCCGTGCGCATGTACACAGCATTTGAGTGTGTTGTTCCCTCCAATGTGCTTGCCGATTGCCTCTGCTGCTGAGCTAACAGCGATCGCAGATGGATATCGTAACGACAGCGCAGCAATCGCTTTTTGGTGGGCGAGAGCTCTTGTGTGCAGTTAGAAAATGAGACTTCGAACGCAGGAAGGTGTTGCAATTGTTTAGTGTACCATGCTTCTAATGAAGAAATGCCATCGCGCTGGGTATGTTTGCGCTTACCGCTGACCGTGTTTGCGACACTGCATCATTGGCAGAGCAGCCATCTCAAATGACAGCTGCGATACGTTGTCGTTGGAAAACACTACGCACTGCTCAGGTGTCGCATATCTGTACACGTGTACTTGCGTCATAGCGTGATAGCGTTCCCTTGCTGTCACGCGGCCCATATCGCGATCACATCACCCTCGCCCACTACGTGTATATAATCGCTGGCTTCAAGGCTGGGTGTGCATTTTGTTCTTGTATTCCTTGGCTGCCATTCTGCCATTTTAAGTTGCCACAACGCAATAAAGCATGTTGAAATACAGTCTGCCTCTTCGTTCATGGAAGCCCCGGAACACGACATAGTCTTGGCGACGAAGATGGGATGCTGGTAGACAGCCTGGATCCTGGTAGACAGCCTGTACCCTGGTAGCTGGACCCTGGTAGACGGCCACGAGAAGACATCAACGCAGCCATGTCGTCACAATTGGGGCAAGTAGAACCATTCGATGAGTCTTCCGCCGATTGGACTAGTTACGAGGAACGGCTCCAAGCATTTCTACGGGCTAACAAGGTCCCGGTTGAGCAGCAGGCTGATACGTTGATAAGCATGGTAGGACCGAAGACATACGCATTATTAAAGTCGTTAACGTCTCCGGAGATTCCCACTAAGAAGTCTTTTGAGCAACTTCTAGAGCTACTGCGAAGCCACTTTGTCCCAAAACTGTCCATTATTGGAGAAAGAGCCAAATTTCATCGCCGCTCGCAATTGCCGCAAGAGACTATTGCTCAGTATGCCGCAGAGCTGCGGAGGCTTGCACAAACTTGCGAGTTCGGCACTTTTCTTGATCAAGCCTTAAGGGACAGATTTGTTTGTGGGCTGCTACGTGCTGACATACAACGCAACTTATTTGCAGAAGACAATCAGCTTAAGTTTCAAACAGCAGTCGATCGTGCAATAGCTATCGAAGCGGCTATTCAAAGTGCGTCTGCTACGCGATCAACGCCACCGACAGAATATGACGTCCACAAAGTTAACAGCACTGAACAAACTTCTGCCTCATGTTATCGCTGCGGGTCATTGAAACACGCAGCAAACTCTTGTCGGTATATGAATGCCAAATGCTTTTAGTGCAACAAAAAGGGCCACATCAAGCGTGCTTGTCGGAGCAGACAGTTTGAAGAATCGCCAGGCAAACATAAGCGACATGTTCGTACCCTGGCACTGCCGCGCAGCAACTTGCAAAGCGTGAAAGCCGCTGCAGAAGTAAGAGCAAAACCGATCATGGTCGAAGTTACCATTAACGACCTACCAGTGAACATGGAACTCGATACAGGAGCCGCTGTATCAGTTATGTCTGTTTCAGTTCCGTTCGCTCTTTCCAAGTGCTCAATTTCGCAGGACAAGCCTTACTCTAAGAACCAACACGAATGAACGTGTGAAGCCCTGCGGAGTAGCATTTGTGGCAGTCCAGTGCAACGCACAGACCCAGCGCCTGCCATTGTACGTGCTACGCCAGGATGGCCAGCCGCTACTGGGGCGCAATTGGCTGCAGCACCTCCAGCTGGATTGGACGCAAATCCAAGGTCTTCACCACATGCAGCTGGGGAAGACAAGCAGCTCCGAGAAATCGCCGGAGCTCGAGTCCTTGCTAAGCCGCTATCAAGACCTGTTCAAGGACGAACTCGGCACAGTAAAAGGTGAAAAGGCTACTCTGTTCTTAAAGGATGAGGCAAGACCTAAATTTTTCAAAGCTAGAAGTGTGCCTTTTGCACTAAAAACTGCTGTCTAACACGAATTAACCAAGCTACAAGAGCTAGGGATAATTACACCCATTACAACGAGCCCATATGCTACGCCTGTCGTGCCAGTGGTCAAACGCGACGGTTCAGTCAGATTATGCGGTGGCTACAAAGTCACGCTAAACCCAATACTCTACATCGAAAGGTATCCTCTGCCAAAAGCGGACGAGCTATTTGCCGCACTTGCAGGTGGAAAACATTTTTCGAAGATAGACTTGAGCAGAGCGTACCAGCAGGTCGAAATGGATGACGAGTCCAAGCAATATCAGACGCTGAACACGCACAAAGATCTATTTTATTGCGATAGCAATTATATGGACACTCCAAAGCAGATTTCTGCCGTCGGCGTCGCCGTCGCCGTCGCCGTGAGGTTCCGTATGACGTCAATGGAGATGAAATCGTCGCCGCGCGATATAAGTGGTTCTTGAGGGAAAGGGAAAGGTTGGCGCTATCTTCT
Source organism: Dermacentor silvarum (assembly GCF_013339745.2). Taxonomy (NCBI): domain Eukaryota; kingdom Metazoa; phylum Arthropoda; class Arachnida; order Ixodida; family Ixodidae; genus Dermacentor; species Dermacentor silvarum. The sequence goes on from NC_051162.1 coordinate 34,875,682, forward strand.
GCAGCCCTTGAGGGAGCACGGCTCAGCGCCAACGCCGCGCGCCGCCGAACTCTGTATGTGCGAGTGAAAGGGCGCGAGGGACGCGCGCTTTCACGGGGAGTGAACCCACGGCGGAGAACAAACGCGCGTTCTGCGCCGTGCTCCCTTAAGGGCTGCAGAAGTAGGCGTCTCTTTCCTCCTTTACAATCACCATATATGAAGAGCAAACGCGCCTTCTTCCGACGCACGAAAGGCCGTGGGGGGGGGGGGGGGGTGGGAGGGAAGGGAGGTGACGTTTAGCTGCGTCACCAAGTGCCTATTTATATCAGAGGCTCCGGCAACAGTCAGCAACGCCGCACGCATTTTGCGCGAACGCGGGCAAAACGCCGACGGCGTTGACAACAGTTCTGCGTGTTGCCGGTGCTGCTGCATGTCCAAGTTTATACAGCTGATAAACCTACTATCATTACTCCGTATAGCTCTCTACAAATTTGCTATCGCAATTGATGCTTCGCCTTTCAGGTGAAACTGCGACAACTTTTTTGGTCAACCGCCTACCGTTTGGCATTTCGTCGGCTCCCGAAATATTTCAGCGTATTATGGATAACGCACAGAAAGGACTGAACAGCGTGACGTGTTATCTCGATGACATACTGATCACGGGCCGCACGGAAGCAGAACATTTGTCTAACCTTGAAGCAGTGCTGAAACGGCTATCAGAATGCGGAATGCGTCTAAAACTTTCCAAGTGCGATTTCCTTCGCGATGAACTGCAATACGGGGGAGAAAGACGACGACGTTTCAACGCAGACGTGGTTTCCTTGGGTTCCTTGGAAATTGCTCGACAGCAACGAAAATCTCGCCCTTATCCGGATACGAAGCTTCTCGGAAGCCTATGGGGATCTGCGGACTCTGGTGAGGACTCTCCTTTGCCTTGTCCTACTGATCGTGCTGGTCTAATAGACTCAAAACACGCACGGCTGGCGCTTAGGCCTAGTGCGGCCGCGCCGCCGCGCTCGCCCGACGAAGAAGTGTTTGTGCCACATGTGAGCTCCTCATCTGTACCTTCCACTGGACTGCTGCGCGTGACAACATCCATGCCAACTATGCAGCAGCAGTGTACAACCGATAGCTCGAAGACACAAGATGCAACATCGATGGACATTCCACTTCGTGATGTGAATGTGAACCTATCCGCAATCGTGCCGACGGACACTGGTGACCCTATGGACGTGCAGCCCTCTGGCGGTTCGACGAATGCAGCCAAGCGAGGTCCCCCAGTCAACGTGCTTCAACAAGACGTCGTCGCATCGGAGCAACCGGCAAAAAAGGTAAGGGCCACCCCAGACAATTCCTCCACGCCCTCCCCTACGCCCGCTCCCTCTCGTCTTACCCTACGCCCACCCCTTCTGAATCCTATCGAGTTCATATACGTCCCCTTTCGTGCTACGACATAACTTCAGTAGCCACAAAATATGTCCAAAGGGTCATCGACCAATATCTTGAAACCACTGGATACAAAGGGTTCGCCGCATATAAATCTACGAACTCGATCACTGTGCACTTGGCATCTCTCAGTGATGTGCAGAAAATGTGCACTTTAACATCTATTCCACTGTCAGAAGATCAGCACCTACCTGTGCAGTGCTACTTTGCATCGGGCCCTAATATACAGAGGTGTGTTGTTTATGGCATTGACCCGGAAGACACCCCTGAGATATGTCGTGAATTGACGTCCACGACACACAGGGTGCTCGCAGCTAGGTTCATGGGCAAAAGCCGTACTTGCTTAGTGACGGTACAGGGCCGCCAAGGTATTCCAGAACGGTTTTACTATTGTGGTTGTATATTGCGACCTAAACCCTACCTCCCTCGGGCGATATTCTGCTACCGCTGCTTTCAACGTGGACACATGCAGGCTTTTTGCCCACAACGTACTATTGACCCAGAAAAGCTCACACCAGAAGGCCAACCACGATATCGATGTGGCTTATGCAAATCTGATGAGCACGATATGACAAGCACAAATTGTCCGACTAAACAGAAGGCCACAGCACGGATACGAAGGGCTGTACCAAAAACGAGTATAGTAACAACTCACAATCGTTATGAAGTTCTTGCACAAGAGCCAGAGATGCTCATGGCAGAAGAAGCAGAAGCCCCAGAAACACAACTGTATTCTTCTGCTCTTAAACGCGGCAAGCAGTCGCAGACAAAGAAACAGAAATTACCGGAACCTCTGTATCAGTCGGATGATGACCATGATGACATTGACGCTCGGATAGACGCACTGGCCAGAGAGATTGAGCGACTACGCAAACATAAAGAATTGGTAATTCTGCGGCGTCAGAAAACAGGACCAACACGTAACACATCAACCAGTGCGAATGCCACTGTTAAGCCTGGATCCCGTCCGGCACAACAGGTCAACCAAGCTGTTTGGGCAGCATCAACCAGTACGAATGCCACTGTTAAGCCTGGATCCCGTCCGGCACAACAGGTCAACCAAGCTGTTTGGACAGCAGTTTTAGATCAACTTGCTCAACTAACGTTGCTCATTCAGGATTGCCGGCATCATGGCTAATTCTCTGCATCAGCTGTCACAGGATGGAATTCTACAGTGGAATTGTCGCGGCCTAAGCTCCAAGTTAGGAGAAATTAAAACCAAGCTTCAATATAATAAGCTACATGTATGGGCACTGCTTATTCAAGAGCATAATAAGCTATGCTCTCTTTCCAATTTTAATGGGTATCATAACCCATCTATTAAAGATAGACGTGCTACTACAATGGATTCAGCTCCCGGAAAAGCTGCAGTGTATGTATCATCGCATATTGCTCACACAGTGATTGATCTGGAGCCATGGTGTAGTGTTAATCAAGAAGTTGTCGGGGTCCTGGCACGACCAGTGAAGACTCCTGTCATTCTAGTGTCATTCTACGCCAGACCACAGCGCACACGCTTGAACTTGGGGTGGATGGCCCATCTACGGTCTACGTACCCGGGAATTCCTATTCTCGTGGGTGGAGACTTTAATGCTCCACATACAGAATGGGGGTACAAGTACAACTCCCGAAGAGGATGTCAAGTTAAAAACGTCATGAGCGATGCCACTTTTACTCTGTTGAACCTTCACGCTGTGGCTACCTGTGCTGTACCCGCAGTATCTAGAACACACGCTCCAGACCTCACGTGGTGGTTGGGCCCTGGAATGCCACAGTGGCGGGTAGAACCAGATACCTGGGGCAGTGATCATATGCCAATAATGATTGGTTTGCGTAGAACGTGCATAAAGAAAATTCGACGACTAGTAACAGTCACGCATTGGGATAAGTTTCGGGAATCATCGATTGGTAAAGTACCCTCAGAGCCCTCAGAAATTCTTCCTGCTTTGCAAGAACTGCTCCGAAGTAACACCACTGTAACCACAGTTGACGAGGAACAACCTCAACCGGACCTCGCTCTTTTGCAACTTTGGGCAAAGCAACGTCAGGCAGAAGTGTATGCGTCGAGGAATCCCGATGTACCAGGTAGCCGTGCACGTGCTAACCATATAGCGGCGAAGGCGCGTCGGCACGAAAAGCAACTTTCTCGACGACGATGGTATGAGTGGTGCGAGAATCTTGGATCGGGCATTGGAAACAGAGCACTTTGGCGTACGTTCCGGTCAATGGAACGCGGTCATAAGCAACCTGACCCTGCAGCGAGCGTTAGGTTAGCGATGCAAAGTTCGCCACATGAATTTGCAGAACACGCTGCTAGAGAGTTTTTCCCAAAGTACGATCACGCGTCACCTATAAACTGCCCTGAAATTGATGAGTCTGATGAATCCGAAATATCCAGCCCTTTCAGCATGGCCGAACTAATAGCGGCGATTGAATCTTCGAAGAAACGCACAACACCTGGACCCGATGGTATTCCCTATGAGGTTTTCAAGAACATGGAAGGAGCAGCTCTCGACGCACTTCTTCAGGCTATTAATAAAGTATGGGAGACTGGAAACGTTCCACCTGACTGGAAGCATTCAATTGTTGTCCCGATCCCGAAACCAGGAAAGTCTCCAAATAACCTGCAGTCTTTACGCCCAATTTCGCTAACCTCAACTGTCTGCAAGCTCGCTGAAAAGATGCTGGCCACACGTGTTTCCTGGTGGCTTGAACGCCATGATAAATATCATCCTGCTCAAATTGGCTTCCGTTCTTACTTGGGAACTGAAGACGGTCTTTCTATCTTATTAGACGATGTTTTACAGATTTCACCACACAGCCACGCTGTGCGCACGGTAGTAGCAATTGACATAACGAAAGCTTATGACAATATAGACCATGAAATCATTATTGCCAACCTCATCGACCTGGGACTTCCACCGCGGGTCCTAAGATTTATCTACTCATTTCTTCAGAATCGCACATTTGCGATTAGAGTAGATGGGAGGCAAGAAGGATACTTCACATCGACAGAGGAGTCCCACAAGGTTCGGTTTTAGCTCCTCTTCTCTTCAACGTTGCTCTAATACCTCTAGCCTGGCAACTACACCAGATTCCAGACGTGAAATTTTTAATCTATGCGGATGACGTCACTTTGTGGTCCGCACATGAAGATGTATCTCGACAAACTCAACAGCTTCAAGAAGCCCTTGATGTTCTGCACAACTACGCTCAGAAAGCAGGGTTGGACATTTCCGCCCAAAAATCAAGCTATGTTGTGGTGGCCAACAAGAAAGGACGCACAACAATCACGCAGCGCCCCTTTACCTTTAAACTCGGCGCAGTGACAATCCCTGAGGCTTCAGAGGTCCGCATACTGGGTCTCGATAGTCACCATTCCGGCGGTGGTGCACACTGGCTCCGTAAAATCAGACAGACTTCGGCAAAAACACTTCACCTTATTCGTCGCATTGCAGCAAAAGCAGCTGGAGCTCGTACTGACGTAGCTCGACGGCTGGTACGTGCAGTCTTGCAGCCACGAATTTAATATCAGGCACAATTTCAACGGCTAACTTTGACACAGTTGGCACAGTTAGAGACGATTAATCGCGATGCTATGTGCACAATCACAGCACTACCACGCATCACTCCGATAACAACGTTACAGGAACATGCCCAGCTCAACACAATTGCAGAGCTAATTTTGCAACGTGAAAAAGCACGTGAAATAAAAAAGCAACTTGTTCCGCCTGTCGCGGCGTTACATGCTCATTTTCAACGCGGCTCTCGTATTGACAATCAGCCCTATCCAATGCCTCCCTGGGAATTCACCAGCATCACAACTAATAAGCCAACGAAGTTACGACACAGCGATACAACAGGTATTATTGACGACCACAATATCATCGATGCATCATGCGCTGACACCTGCAAAGTATATACGGATGCTGCTATTCTCCCAGACGGCGGGAGGACATTATTCCTCAGTACAACGCATAAATTCATCAGCGGCCACCAGCGCTATTTATCTACGGAAGCCAGCGCTCTAGTAATGGAACTTCAAGCCATCCACGACGCTGTGCAAAATGCGACATCTAAGCTGCCTACCATCAAACAACTAGATATCTTCACTGATTCTTTAGCGGCTATTCAGGAACTGAAGAAGGTTCACAAGGCGATGGAAATCTGCGATACAATACACACGATGAATAGAAAAACAGCTACCTGCGTCAAGGTACACTGGATTCAAGGCCATGCAGCGAACCCTCACAACATTGCTGCTGACCAGCAGGCACATTGCCCTCCTAATCCAGACCTTTCGTCTATTCCCCTCCCACCTCAACCCCTTAACTCGCTCCGAGCCCGTAAAAATTTTCTCCGGCAGGACACACGCGCTCTTATCCCCCCGTGTGTCTGCTCCCTCCCCATTCACCTTACTAGGGCGGAGGAAGTTGTGCTTAGGAGGCTTCGGGCCGGGGTGGCCCTTACACCGGCTGTGATCTCAAGGTGGAACTGGTGGCATTTACCACTGGGTGCTACGTGTCCATACTGCTCCGTCCCTGTGATGGAAGCAGATGCATACCATCTAATATGGACATGTACTGGTTTACAATCGGAACGCTCGCGTCTCCTACTGCAAGCCGGCCTCCGCTACAGTGTGACAACCAGCTATGACCGCTGGATACATGATAACAGATTCCACAAAACACTGCTTCAATTCATACACAACACAGGCCTCACAGCACACATATAATACACATATACACATCAAGAATTATGCCTTAACGGCAAGTCTTTATCGCAATAAAAAAAAACTGCAATACGTGGGTCATGTGATCACGAAAGACGGTGTGCGGCCGACAGATGAAAAGTTGGTCGCAATCACGAATGCACCGACTCCGAAAGATAAGCAGCAACTGGGCCGCGATATTGTAGCGATGTCTTATGACTTATTTTGGAATAGTCTTATCATCCACCGCTCACGGCCGGCTGATCCCGTTGAAAACGCGAGCGGACCGCCGCTCTGACCACTGACAAAGCGCGATAAGCGCGAAAAGGCATTATTACTTTAAAGTCATCGCTACAAAATACCGGCCCTGCATTCGCTGCTAGGGCTGATAAATTACTATGGAAAGTTTGTTCAGAACCTGTCATCTATACTGTTTCCCCTTAACAAGCCCTTACGCAAGACCGAAGCTTGGGAATGTAATGCCGCTTGTCAAAGCGCGTTAGTACATGTAAAGAAACTGCTAACGTCAAAGCCTATTTTGACACACTACAACCCCAGTTGGCCAGTGCGCCTGTCGTGTGATGCTTCCGCCTATGGAATAGGTGCGGTTCTGTCGCACATTTCACAAGGGCAAGTTCATCCAATAGCGTATGCTTCACGCACACTGACAAAGGCTGAACAAGGTTATAGCCAACTAGAGAAAGAGGCATTGGCTCTGGTGTTTGGTGTCAAGAAGTTTCATTACTACGTTTACGCACGCAATTTTACGTTGCTCACCGACCATAAGCCACTTGAGACAATATTTGTACCCAAAACAGGCATTCCAGCGATAGCAGCCGCCAGACTTCAGCGCTGGGCAGTCACACTTTCTGCATATTCTTTTTCTTTGCAGTATCGCCCTTCAGCTCAGAATGTGGACGCCGTTTTCTTATCCCGCCTTCCACTTCAGCAACCGGGCAGGGATGCGGCCGAAGAAAATTTTTTGCTTTTGCATTTAGACAGCATGCCTGTCTGCAGTAAACAAATTGCAGAAGAAACTGCACGTGATCCAGTTTTTCGTCAAGTAGTACAGCACATTTTGTCAGGCTGGCCGACGAACGTGTCTGCAGACCTGAAACCATTCTTCTACAGGAAGCTAGAGCTTTCTTTATATCAAAGTTGTGTCATGCTAGGAATGCGTGTTGTGGTACCACAAAAGTTTCGTCAATTTGTCCTAGATGAATTGCATGAGGGACATCCAGGAGTGGTGCGCACGAAGGAGTTGGCAAGAAGCTATGTGTGGTGGCCAAACATCGACCATGACATAGAGAGATGTGTTGCCGCTTGTCAAACATGCGCTGAGACACGCAATTTACCAGTGAAAGCACCGCTCCATCCTTGGTCCTGGCCGACGCGTCCATGGCAACGCCTGCACGTCGATTTTGCAGGTCCCATAAAAGGTGTTTCATACTTAGTGGTAGTCGACGCTCATTCGAAGTGGCCAGAAGTATGTCCCACGACCACTACTACTTCAAAAGCAACCATCGCATGTATTCATGAACTTTTCTGCAGATTTGGTTTTCCGGAAACTGTGGTGTCCGACAACGGAAGCCAGTTCATCTCTGAAGAATTCCAAGTCTACCTCAAGCAAAGGGGTATAAGACACGTACAGTCAACCACAAAAGTTTGCGGACCACGCGAGCGCGTGGCCAAGAGCCTCTTCGCGACACTTCCGCTACGTCACCAGCGATCGACAGCAGCGCTACGTTGAAGACGCATCCCTCCTTAAATCTATGGCCTGTCTATTTTCGCACTGTGCGCAAATATTTTCTACCTATCTCTTTCAACGTGACGCGCTCTTTGTTAGCCAGGGCTACTTGCTTATATTTTGAGAGCAGAATATCAGTACAAGTAATCAGACAGCGTATTCTTCGGCTGTTATCAGTTCTATTTTCGCGTAGCCACGCTGTTTTTTTTTTCGTGAGTGCGTGAGTGAGCGGTGAGGCAGCCATGGGACACAGATGCTTAGTCAGTAGGCAGAATTTTTCCGTTCCTCCCCCATCGCTAAGTGACAGTAGCGGCCGGGATTTGATCGCCTGCGCCCAGGTTTTGCTGCGCAAAGCCCGAACCACCGCGCTGCTATAGTGGTTACATTTAGAAAAATAAGAAATAATCGGGCGCGATGACTCTTTTTATAACCCTTTGCGACACGGCGTCCTCGTTTGGGGACTCGAACTTCGGAGGCGCGTCCCACGCCACGTGTTTCTTCAAATGACCTAAAACTCAGTGTGCACATTCGTGTCCGCTTCCTGATGGGACAACTAGCGGTCAGTTAACTTCATTGTCCTGCGTATTGCTGCAGATGATCACTTTGCTGGAGACACTACCATGTTAGACAATCGTTCGACGTGCCGCGTTCCAAGACCAACGTCAAGAGTATTTTTTTTCTCCGGTCGACACGAATACAACCGAAAAAGCAAGTGTGCATGCGTTTCGGGCCTAATAGTTGATTCTTTTTATGCAAGCATTGAAGCTGACGGATTTCAGAATAATTGGATAATGAGTTATATGCTAATTAATTTTTTTACTGAAACTCGCACAAAACAGCACATTGCTTCGTCTTCTTTCTTGGAATGTAATAGTGAGCGTCTTGAAATGATGCCATGCGCATTTGACGCATTTGCAGACAGTGCATCATAATTCGTGTCTGAAGGGGATGCATTTATTCACAAGACATTTACAGAAGTGTCATGAAACATAGGTCTCTCAATGATCTAGTAGGAAGTGAAATGTCCGCCGTTTTCTAGCACCTTATTGATGCGTGTGGGCATCGACTCGTACAAAGATTCAGTAATCTCCGGTCGACCGCGCAGGCTTTCCCATTCTTGTGCGATCGCTTGCCACAGCGTATCGGCCGTGCGGCCGCGGTTGGCTCGTGTGGACAGCCGTTTCTTCAACATGCCCCAGACATTTTCTATGGGATTCAAGTCGGCGTCACATGGAGGCCACTCAAGCTGGCAAACAGCATGTTCTTCTAGCAATGACTGGACGATACGTGCTTTATGGATCGGGCTGCGGTCGTGTTGAAAAAAATAGCAGCCGTCGCTGAAGGGACCGTCCAGCGCATACGGAACAAGGTGTCTAGTGATGACGTCGCAGTACCGTGACGCAGTGAAGGGCCCTTCCAGACGCACAAGGGGACCAAGGCCATCTTTGCTGATTGCTCCCCACACGCTCACGGAACACCGTCCACTGGATAGAACACTCTGTGTGTAATTAGGCAGATATCTGCAAGAAATAGCATACAATTGGGTTCCAGCGGCGCGTCTAAAAATGTTGTGATTCCTCTTGCGTATGAACTTTATAATGCTGTTATAGAGTTGCAATAGAAAACGTGCAAACATCATTAGATAGTACTGAAAGACCCACTGGCAGCTTTTAATTAGCTTCAGAGCAGGTAGTACTATGAAACAATCGTTAATGTTTTCAACATAATACCACTACAGAAAAATCTCGTAATGTCCAAAAGCTCATTTTACGTGAAACATGTTGTGATGCAGAATTAGCTTCGTGAATTAACTGCCAATACACTGTAAACACACCTGCAGTTTAGTGGACGCCAAACCCGCTTCCGTTGGTCCCAGCGCGTGGAAAAAGTTGACTCGTCGCTAAAGATGACATCGCCCCATTTCTCTGTTGTCCAATCTTTCATTGCTGTAGCGAACATGAGTCGTTCTTGTAGCTGGCTGTCTGAGAGGCAGGGCTTCTGTGCTGCTACGAAAGACTGCAGGCCAAGCTCACTCAGCCTTCTTCTTACAGTCTCAGACGATACCGTGAGCGAGAGCGCTTCTCGGATATCCTCTGCACTTTGAAAAGGATCAGCCACGATGGCGGCCGTAATCAGGCGGTCCTCTTCCTCAGTCGTGGCCCTTGGACGCCCACTGCGCTCCATATCTGTGAATCTGTCATCGTCGCGGAAAGCTTGAATAATCCTATTCACGGCAGTCCGGCTCCTGTTGGTTCGGCGGCAGATTTCGCGCTGAGGTATTCCCTCTATAAATAAACGCACAATGTGCCTTCTTTCGTCAAGTGGAACACGCAGCGGCATCTTTCCAAATAGGCAATCACCACGTGGCCTGAAGCAAGTCTACTACGTTTTCAGCGACTGATGCGAAGATGCGCCTATGTGTGAAAGAAAATTTTCTATGCATCCGCTTTTTCTTTATTTTTGATGACAGTGAAACACCTCCCTACCCTTTCTCTCAAGACGCAGAAGCAGCAACACTCATTGGACCAAGATGCTGCCAACCAAAGTGCGCCAGTAAACGTCGCGTAAAAAAATCGTCGCAGCGCTTCGTGAAACTTATCTACCCACTGGCACACCAGTCGACAAAGGTTGCAGTGATTGCTCCGATACTGCTATCAAGCCAGATATGTGGCGGTCTTATCGCAGACAGCGCTCTGCGTGAACACAACGAACTAACAATGTCATGCACGGGAATAAAAACTTAACAGGCAGGCGAGTACCAAGAGGGCTCATATCCGGGAGAGCGCCCCTGTCGCCGCTAGGTGGCGTACCGCTAGGTGGCGCGGATAGGCAGTCTGGCACGCGCTCGCGTGGTCCGCAAACTTTTGTGGTTGACTGTACGTACCGCACCGTATCACCCAAGCAGCAGCGGCTTGGCGGAACGTTTTGTCCAAACCTTGAAGGCAGCGCTTCGAAATACCAATCCGAGGATAGCGACTGCGGAAATAGCAGACTTCCTTTTTGCGTATCGTAATACGCCTCATGCTACGACAGGGGAAGCCCCTTCCACGTTGCTCCTGGGACGGCGCCTACGGACAAGGCTAGACCTGGTGCGACCATCGGTCGAGAACAAAGTGTCACAGCGCCAATTTCGTCAGACAAGGCGTCACCCGGGTCGTGAGAAAATGTTCGGTGTTGGTGATGACGTCCGGGTGCGCAACTTTCGACCTGGACCCAAGTGGCTCTGTGCAACAGTTCTCGCCCGTACGGGACTTGTGTCATACCGTTTAAGTGTCATGATTCCACGTGCTGTTTTCCAGTGGGTGCGTGACCAAAACCACATCCGCAAGGGTAACGCCGACACCACAGAGTTCGAGCTACCCTTCGTGAGATGCCATCAAGAACCTCCAGTACAGGTCCCAGCTGCCGACTCTTCAACCGATAACGATACCACGGCGATCATTCAGCGTGAACCGGTGGAGCCTTCAAACTCTGCAAACGAACATCGTTACCCACAGAGACAGCGCCGGCCACCTGATCGCTATGTGCCATAAACTGTTGCGGTTATACTCGTGTTTCTGAAATAAGTGTGGGGGGATGTCGCATATCTGTACACGTGTACTTGCGTCATAGCGTGATAGCGTTACCTTGCTGTCACGCGGCCCATATCGCGATCACATCACCCTCGCCCACTACGTGTATATAATCGCTGGCTTCAAGGCTGGGTGTGCATTTTGTTCTTGTATTCCTTGGCTGTCATTTTGCCATTTTATGCTGCCACCATGCAAACGCATGTTGAAATACAGTCTGCCTCTTCGTTCATGGAAGCCCCGGAACACGACATCAGGATCGTCGTGCACCACGGCGCATAACCTTGGAAGCAGCTACAGTGACGTGCCGATAATTATTTGCTGTGCCCTACGTCGCCACAATGCAGGCAATGAACCGTGTTGTGGGGTCATCACAGCCCAAGAAGATATATGCATAAGCCAGCGAAAGTCGCCGCTTTTTTTGATAGTGGTGCTCAACGCATCGTTGACAGTGCGTTGTGCGTGTTTTATTTCGCCGGTCAAGATTGTTAATTCCTCTCGGTTGCGCACCACATCGCTGTTGCCTAAGAATAAGTTGGGCTTGGCCCCACCGTGGTGAGCGCGCTCAAGAGTTACATGCCTCGCGCAGGGCGTGACCTATGGTTTTGATTGACAGTCAAACTCGTGCCAAACAAGTACATCGCGAAACCCCCCTCCAGTTGAACTCGTGAACATGTCGGCGGCAGCAGCAGCCTGTGTCATCGCATCCAGCGGCAGTAAGCGTCAATATGACCGTCTGGACCCGTTCACCTACATGACCGACGTAGAGTTTCAGCGTCATTTTTGCCTTTCCAAAACGTCAGTGCGCTGGCTGTGTGACGAGTTAGGCGAAGGCCCTCGATCGTCTGCGAAGACTGCGTGGCGGGTAAATTATGCTTTCCGAGCACAGAGTGATGTGACTATGCTGCGGAGGAAAAGTTCGTGCGATCGCTTCAGCTCTCTCAGGCTTCAAGCGCTGTTCGTCCACCGTGCCCCAGGCCAGGTCCGGCGTCGTCATCGGATTACTGGGGCACCTGCGAGCACCTGGGGTTCATTGCGGATCAATCAACCTGCGCAGGCGAAGTGGTCACATTATATTGGAAGACTCAAAATGGACGCCGGGCTGCCTTTCGGTGTAACAGGTGCCGAAATCAGTTTTCGCAGTTACACGGTACCGCTGCACGGCACGG
>NC_051162.1:34888402-35041662 GCF_013339745.2 Dermacentor silvarum
CGTCCCTGGCGCTTGGGCACTTCTAACGACATGCTTCAGTATACAGCTCAAAGGTCATAATTCATATCGTTCTAGTAGGTAGGATGAAGTGATAGATAGTTAATGTTTCACATATACAAATTCAGAGAACTGAAAGTTCAAATTGCAAAATATTTTGCAAAGCATAGCCTTAATTATATGATGACCATAGAAAGAGTGGGCCGATCCGACACCGACAAGAGAACGACAAGATAATGAAGCCAATGTTCGGCCGACTAGTCTGCAGAGAGGGTCGCTGAGAGGCATTGCGTCACATTAGGTCGACAGCACCGCCAACGTGACTGACGGCAGCGACTTGTCTGAGTGCGACAGTCTTTCGTGACGTTAAGACAGACAAAACCAGTTTGCACACGGTCGTTCGGAAGTCTTCGTGAAATCGACCGCAGAGCGAAAAAACCGCACCGACAATGCGAATGCCGCAGCGGCTGCGTTTTCATACATATTCAGATCGGCCGTGTAATGTGCATGGAAAGATAATTCCCCATTTGAAGTACATTTTCTTCTGCTCTTTCCGGCCGTCCGTGTCGAGATATTGAGCTTGTGTGGATGCTGTACAGTGGGGAACTGACTTGCAGACGATGTGGTCATGAAAACACGACCTGCCGGCCAGAACTAACAATATTAATTGAATCATTTTCCACTTCATATGGAAAGCACAAAAGACGCAGGTGACGGCGACCGCGCACGAAAAGAAAACTGGCTACCAAAATCAGCAGTGGGAGTCGCTTGCGAAGCTTGGCCACGCATGTCCGCTCGTTTCTCTATGATGCGACGCTGCACACACGCCCAAATCTGTATGTCTTGCAGCATTCTGTTAGTTACCCAAGTTACCCAAGTTGGCGTCTAAGACGTTTGTTGAAGAATGGCACACACATACTGGCACAAACCCAGAGATCCATGTTGCCATCAAAGAGGTTCATTGGAGACCGGCATAGACCGAGTGGCACATTCTCAGTGCTCCAAGTCGGTGTCAAAGAGTTTCATTGCAGAGCTGTACCTACCGAGTCCAGCATATACAGTGACTCATTTCACCGTGAAGCAAGTTCTTGAGACAGCGGTACCCATTGCCACATACTCACTGACCCATGTTTTTCCGATGGTTGGTTTTGATCCCCGTTCTTTCAGCACAGCAGCCCAATGCGCTGCGAATTCGACTATGGACCAGCCAGTGACGCAGGTAGACGGAAGAACAGTTAGAGACAAACAAACATAGACAGCTCCGGAAAGTGCACGAGGAAGCCTAAGAATGGGAACGCATTAAAACACAGTGGAGGATGTTGGTGTGACAGATCTAGCAGTTGGGCTATATAGGATTGAATAGCTAACGGCACATATGAGTAAATAGAGGTTGCTGAGAGATGCCTTTCTTGCGCAGTAAAGCTACGTACATTCGCTGGTAGCCATGCATACCAACCTGCTGACTTTCACTTCTCCAAGACAGCCTTTCTAAATGGGATTCTTTTATTGGGCGTCTACGCACGCTGCGAGAAGTCAGAGTATGCAAACTGCCGATATGTTTTAAATGCTATTTTTTTTCAGTTTGTGGCCAACCACAAACCATAACCTGCAGAGCAATGACAGAAGACTACTTTCGCTCTGAAGTTTAGGAATCGATCATTGTTTTATATTGGCCGGGAAAAAGGCTGTTCTTTACTTGATAACAATCATAGAAAAATACAATTAGCTTCTGGTATAATTCGAAGGATTTATTGTGGAGTCCCGGAGGATACAATTTTTCCACGTGTATTCAAGGGAGCCATACTCAATGGCTTGAACGCGTTTTTAAAGTTTGACTAGCAGATTAAATTCGTGTGCAGGCCGTCATTTTTCCATCCTCACCTCTGAAAAGATTGTATTCCTTGAATGCCAATGTATCGTCGCAAATGACGTCTACGATTAGGACTAACGACAGCTGTTTTCTACGAACATCCTTTCCGGCCACAGTAATATTCCTTGAAGTTATCTTCCTACGTTCTCTGATTCGAAGAACCCATGCTCAATTCTGAAAAATTTTTATATGTGAACAATAAAAAGTGAAAAATATTCCTGGGCAAAAATATCGTAGCAAGATATCTTCACCTATATCATTTTCCATTGCAAGTAAGCGAAGATGCTTTCTTGTCTACGTTTTCATGACGTTAACTAAGCCTATTGCAATCATTTTACGCGTGTAAAACATGTAGGTGCATAGAAGCAGCTGCCGCTGGATACTTCTCTCTACCCTGCGTATGTACGAATAAAAAATAAGACCACCTAGAAATTTATGCATCACAGAAAGATTTTAGAATTCGCAAGACCTCCCAGCACAGTGACGCTCTTTAGAAAATATCTGCATACATACACATCAATCACTATATATATATATATATATATATATATACAGGGATACTATATAGGATACAGAATCAGAAGTGAGGCAGTCAAATCCATCGTAGCGAGCTTTCCGCAGGCGCTTTATTGGATTCAAACCTTTTATAAGAATTTCTTTGCATCTAAAAATGCTGAAGTTGTTTAGGCTATGTTCAGCCATTTTCACTGTGTTTTGCTCTTCCATAATACTCATACACAGGACGTCTTCTGAAACACTGACTGATAATGGTGGAAACCTGAACATCATAGAGGTAAGCTTAATCTTTTTCGCCAGGTGGCATAACCTAGTGCTCATTATTTTTACTGATATTTCGAGCCCTTCTTTAAGAAGGCTATCACTAGTATTTAGCGTGTGATTGCGTTACCAATACTTACTAGCGTACAAGAAACCAGCTCCGTCCAAGCACTCGCCGTAGAATTTTTCGTGTAATTGCGTCAATAACAATTAGATTTGCTGTTCCTTTTCTCCATATTATCTTTCCTACTTGTTATCGTGGCGGTTATTTTTGTTCCGCTTAGTGTCAACGCTTGTACCCTTTTGCTTTTGCCTTGCCCTCTGCTCAAGTGTGGCGTAAAGGGTCGGCTAGAGTTGCAGGGTTGATATTAATTTTTTCTCAACAGTCATGTTTCGGGCAACAGAACGGACGCAAATAGCTGAAGCATGCTTTTCATGGCTGCAGCTGAGCTTTTAATTTTTGTTTTCGTTCGTTCAGACTTGAGCGTTTCTCGCAAGATATGTGGCTTCCGCAAAAAAATGCAGCGTTTACGCAAACTATTACGGTGAGAGCCTTAGGGAACGGCCACGCCAGCGGCAAAAACACGCGTTGTTGCCGCTAGCGTGGCCGTACCCTGAGGCGTCTATCTTGGCGGTGCTCTTGGCGAAACGGCGCCGTGATGAATGATGGCCAACGCCGCGAAGTATGCTCAGATTGACGTCACTTTTGTCAGGGATGTTACTGTAAACAAAGTAAATTAGTGGATTTGATCAGAAAATTTGGTGCATTACGGTGTGGGTGGGAATCGAACCCGGGCGTCCGGGGTGCGACACGAGCACGTTTCCCTGACGTCACAGCTGCTCCGTGGTTCTGGCTTACTGAAGGTGTGCCTAGTGCGTGCGTGTTTGCATAAGTCACGTCGCAGACATTTCGCTGACCAAAGGTGTGACCTAGAGCATGCACTAACATGTTGCATTTTAGGTACTACGTTGAGTGTTCATCTGTGGCATTAAGGAGGTCGCCTTAGTGCCACACGTGTACTTCCAACTGCGGCTCGTCAGAAGTCTAAACGTTTAGTCGTATAACTTAATATAACAAATATACCTTAATGCATTGCCAATATATCTTACAAAGAAGTCAAACCCTTATTGTATACATAACTTCATTTATTACCAAATGTGCAGCAAGCTTTCGCCTTCTTCTGTTACAAGGCGAAACACCTGCCGAACTTTTTTTTTACAGCGAAGCTGTCTATGGCTAAGTAATCGAGGATTTTAAGGTGTCCGCGCGGAAAAACTCTCCCATAAAAAGTAAGAGTGAAAGAGCCAACAACAAAACCAAACGCATATCACCACTCGCGTCGGAGCTCAGTTTAACGGTCACCTGTGTCTAAAACAATGTGTCTCTGTGAATGCATGACGCAGTGCATGGCGTTGTGTGTGCCTGATAAGGCGACCAAAGGAAAGGGCTGCCGCGCCTCGGCGCAACCGTGCGAAAATCCCTTGGTCGCCTTATCAGGCTGCTCCTACAGTATAGCAGCTGTTCCAGCTGCGCCGGCGCCGGATCACGTGAAGTATGCGGCCAATCAGGGTCGTTTGGTGTGTCGCGGGGAGGAAAAGGGAAGGAAAGGGGGTTGGCGCGCGCACTGGCGGGCTTCCCTCGCCTCAGATCAGTTTCGACGCCAGGATGGGAAGTCCGAGCGTGGTGCGTTCCGCCGAGGAGAAGGCTGCGTTTAAGCAATGGCGCCACAAACTCGCTCGGGAAAGGGCTCGTCGTCGGCGTGCCGATTCTAGCGTGAGGGCTTCCGAAGCCCAAGATAAACTTCAGCGAAGAGCCGCAGACCCCTAGTTGAGGGACTGCGATGTTAAGGCCAAACGTCAGCGTCGTCTTGCCTTCCAGGAATCCAACAACGGTGGTGCACGCCTCGGCAACGCTAGCGCCAACTACCCCGGTGCGACAGCCAGGTCTCAACGCGAGGCTCTCAACCGGAACCGCGGAGCCAGTTGCAGTGCGTGCGACCGGTTGTGGTTCGAGCACAACGTGGTACTCGTCGTGGTACTCGTCATTTTTATATGCTAGGCACGGAATACCATAAACAGGTGCGCCGACTTGCCTATCTTGCAATGCATTTGCTGCGATCAAGTAGTGTCAAAGACATGAGACGCGCCCAACGCTCCGCCGTGCTCTCGGCCTCCGCTTGTCTTCTCTCTTTTCCTTTGCTTTCCGACGCACTCTCTTCGTTTTCGCTTTTTCGCTCGGTGCAGGTAATTTAATTTCACGCCGCCTTGTGGTGAAGTCATGGACTGATCACTTCAAAAACCTCATAAAGAGCAAGAAATGAGTCAGGCACAGCGACCTTTCTTGCCCGTGTCGCCCGTGAAACGCAAATGCGACTGGAAAGGACGGGGCTTTCGATGCTAGTGACAAACAGGCAAAATGCACACAATAAAAACGAAATGATGGCAGGAAGCCGTGCAGGTCACTGAAGGAAAAAATTCAGAGCCCCTACACTACTCTGAAGAGGGAAGCTAGCGAAGTTGTGACTAAGGTGGGTCTGCTGTATTGAATATTGCCCCCCACGATGAGAATGGGCGTATCGTCGTTGGGCATCACCAACGAACATGTCAGAAACTCGCGTTGAAATCTGGCCGTTACACCGGGGAAGTTGGCACTAGCGTTGCCGAGGCGTGCACCACCAGTTGTCGGGTTCCTGGAGGGCAAGACGACGCTGACGTTTGGTCCTCAAATAGGGGTCCGCGTCTCTTCGCTGACGTTTCGCCTGGGCTTCGTAGAGAGATATATATATTGTGGTTGTGAAGAGGAAGAGGTGCTAAGAACTCTCGACGAGCCCTTTCCCGAGCGCGTTCGTCGCGGCGTTGCTCAAACGCGTCAGGACACGTTGTCAGTTGCTCAGGAATAGCTCATACTGTAAGCGCCGCCTCCCCATTACGACGATAGAAGTGAAATTCTACGTTGGAATGAAGAGCGGCAACGCAGCCAGCTGTGGAAGCAGACGACGACGTCGAACGCGGGAGCGCTCGGCACGAGCGCGAGCACGAGCCACTTGCTTGCTGTGACGACGACGACAGGAGACGTCGACAGCCCAGGCGCATAAGGTGCTTCGCACCTAAAAACTATCAGCATTTCGGCTCCATGTGCGTGGCCGTTTCCCGCCAGTTGTACCTTAGCATTGGTGTCAAAACCCATGGCTAACATGACTGATAGGTGACGACATCAATAACATCGCATGCTCGTCAGTTACGTCATGGTTAACGATAATAAAATCACGTGTGGCGCATATTCACATGGGATATGCGGGTTGAGCCAGGGATATGCGGGTATGAGCCAGGGACAAGAAAAGTCACAGGCCTGCGCGGCACACGCAGCACAGTCACAGCGTAAGCTGGTGGAGCGGCTCAAGAGTAGCTCCAATTTCGGCACTACGCACAGCAAGGTCTTCGCGGCGATCTCTTCGCCTCGTTTTGACGAGAACGATCTGAAGTGTCCGCCCGGCGTTCACGGCGAGCCGTGGCTTGTAATGCTCTCTGCACACCAGTCTGCTGAGTCCGATGATGCCTGGTTGTAGCCGCGCACGTAGCTCTACGATTCGCTTCTTCCTCAGTGGTTCATACCTTGCGAGGAGACGCCAAAACGTATGCCGAAGAGGTATCCAGAATACGTGGTGCACATCTCACATCCCTTGACGCGTGGCACGGAACGTTGTTGTTGTTGTTGATGATGATGATATTCATGATTGTTTATTGGAATCTTCAAAATGGCCTGGTGACAAATAGACATCTAGACTGCTTAAGTTAACTAGGTTCAGTTACATGCAGCATGCAACTTCTATATGCAACTTACATGTCGGGCACGCTGCGTTTGCAGGCACCTTAACTAGATGGCATACGGGTGCACTTTAAAAGCAATATGCCAGATAAAATTTACAGAGAACACAAATGTGGTAGAGAAAACAATGCGAGGGAAAAAGAAAAGAAGAAAGCGTAAAAGCAGTTAATCATCATCATCAGCCTCTATTTATGTCCACTGCCGGACGAAGGCCTCTCTCTCCCTGTGATCTCCAATTACCCCTGTGTTGCGCTAGCCGATTCCAGCTTGCGTCTGCAAATTTCCTAACTTCATCACCCCACCTAGTTTTCTGCCGTCCCCGACTGCACTTTCCCTTCTCTTGATATCCATTCTGTAACTCTAATGGTTAATCATACAACATGATTATTTACATGTATGGAAAACACAGAAAATGAACTCTCAAGTTTGTCAATACAGCTCAAATCTTACATGGGTTTTTTTTTTTTACGTCGAGCCGTATATAGGACAGTCTTTATCGTAGCAACCCCAAGCAGAGAATGCGGAATGTTGCCTGGCATATCGTTGCGGCACGAAGAATTCCACATCATCAAGAAGCTTCGGGGAATACATAATGCCATAGACTACCTCATACAGGAACAAAAGCTCTGATTTAATAAGTCTTGAGTCTAGGGGCTTGAGTTAAGGTATTTTTGAAAGGGTGGGGCTATGGTTGCCAGAATGGCAAAAGTGGTGCTTGAAGATACACATAAATTTATTCTGGACGCGTTCAGAGATATCAGAGTTTGATTTCCATGTTGCACCTCAATCTACAGGCACACAACAGAATACGATTTCAGAAACAGAACAGGTGAGCGGAAATCATGCAATACGTGACATACAATTCTTAGATCGTCAAAGGCACGTTGTGCATATTTAACGTGTGAACAGAAGCTTAGCTTTTGTCAAAGTACACACCAATATCTTTCATTTCATCGACCCTGGGCAGTGGAGCATCCCAAAGGGTACATGAAAATTGCACATGGTGTGTTTTCAGCGTGTAACTTAATACCATATTTTTCTAAGCATTTAAGAGTACCTTATTGTTTGTCCACCACCTTGAGGGTGAAAAAATGTCTTTTGGGGGTCAATGCTGTCGTGAACACTGCTGACAGTCTTAAAAAGCTTTAATTCCTCGGCATACAAAGCTATGCTGTTTATGTATTAAAATATGTCTTCAGCACTAACACAAAGCAGGGTCTGCAATACCAAGTCAAACACTTTTGACGCAGCGCAGAAGATAATATAGGCCGGAAGTTAGTAAATGCATTTCTATCATCCGATTGGTGGACAGGCAATAACCATACTGCCTTACAAGTGCTAGAAAATGTACTAGACTTGAGGGAGCTGTCGAAGATGCTTGGGAGAACGGGGAAACGCACGCTTCCATAGGTCTTAAGCAGTGTGGGAGGAATACCATCAGCACCGCAAGAAAGGGAACGTTTCTGGCGCTTCATACACTTGAAAACAAGCTCTTCATTGACTGATAGCATACACACCGTGTCACACTGACAAGGAAGGTAACTTGAAGCATTCTTTACACCGTACACAGCACAGAAATGTTCTGCGAAGGCATCAACAGTGTTCGAGAGAAAATCACCATTTTCATGAAGAAGACATACAGCTTCGGCGCTCTCTTAAGAAGATGGACAGTGTACGAAGGTCCAGAAATATTTTGAATTGCGTGTCATGCTGGCCTCAACATATTCAGTGTGGTCATAGTGATCATTCTAATAATAATCCTAGCAGTAACATGGCACTCTAGACAGCCAGCAAGGTTAAAAAATTAAGGCTGAGGCTCGTATGCTACAGCGTCTGATAGTCAGCCATTTAGAGCAGCAATTAGCAGGGTGCAGAAGCCACGCGCTTACACGCACACACACACGCGCACACGCACACATACACGCTTACTCACTTGCAGGGCACTTCACACACATATACAGGGCAAGAACTGGGCAGTCGACGGTGCACAACGCGCAGGAAACCCGATTCAGTCCGGTCGCCAGTGAGGGGAGTCCTAATGGCTAGGGGGGTGGAGAGAAAGCTCTGTATTCCCGATATAAGCATGGAGTTGCGCTGTTGGACCGTACAGGCGTGATGGGGTCAGGCTGTCCTGACCGCTTGTTTACATGGACTGAAAAGCAAGATGAGTGCTGTCCAGAGAGCCATCAAGCACCCTGCAGAATAGATCGATTAGTGCAATGTTGCACTGATATTGCAGGGTCAGCCACTTGAGCGCTTTGAGGCGATTTTTGTAGGCTGGCATGAGCTTGCGACGACCGAGAAGATGGCACTAGAGGGTGAGTGTTGCCCGGCACTTAACAATGTCAAGTTGTCAGCGAGGTAAGCTTGGTACGGGGACTATACTGATGAGCAGGACTCAAGCCATGGCAGTATGAGAGAAGTGTAGAGTGCTCTGAAAACCTCAGGTCCACAGGCAAGGGAGAGACAGGTCAGAAACCCCAGAATGCGACGAGCCTAGTGACATGTGGGGAAAAGGCGAGAGTAGGGCTGAATATTACACCCAGTATGGGAAGGGCCCGAACAGTCTTCATGGGGGTGCCTCCGAGGAAATGCTATCCACCAAAAAGTTTACGGACAAAGGGATCTAACAAAAAGCTGAACATCTTCGCAGCCTCAAAACATAGCCTGGTATTCCCCTTTCCAGCCTCTACTGGTATATGCGAACAACACTGTGATGTACGGTTTTACTGGCTACTTTTAAAGGCTGCTCGGATATTTAGCGTTTTCTGAGATCCCGTGGTCCGTAACTTTTTTGGTCGTTAGTACGTTGGACACACAGCAGTTTTGTTGTGGCTGGTACACATGACGGCACTTTATACCAGCGGAGCTGTTCAAGCCAGCCGTAAGTTGTGCCGCAAAAATTACGCTATGGACACAGGTTTTGCTTAAACATTTCAGTAAAACTTAAAAAATGGTCACCCCGTGTATCGTATCAACATTGCCTACGACTACAGGGCACATTCTCATAAAGTGAAGATTTTGACCGGCTTGGCTATTCGCTTACATTGAGACTTATCTTCTATGACTTCTGAACAAAGTGGTACCAGGCACGGGTTCCCAAATCACGCGAATCGATAGTCTAATTTCGTTGCCTCTTCAGAGTCATCCAGTAAATGTTTACATTCGCAGCAGTTACACTTTCTTGCGCAAGCATTTAAACGTATACGCCCCACACCACCGCAAAACCGAAAACGGGGAAAAGCGTCACCATAGACAAAGTGTGTGTAGTGTCTGGGTCCTTCATGGCAAGCTGGTAGTTTAAGGAGTCGTACGAAAAAAAGCGAATTATAACAAGGAAAACATTCTTTGCGTGCAGTCGATGCTATGCTTCAACGCACGTCTCAACCAAAAGTGGCTGCTATAGTTGCGAGGTTATGTTATTTCCGTCACAATGAAAGTATCAGCGTTTTTTGCGGCATCGAAGATAGGTAATCATATCTCACGCTGTTTGTTAAATTATTTTGCAAATTCTTTACTAATTTCTTGTAAGTACATCTTGTAGTATCGTCCCTAGTAAACTTTAATGTGTTTGCTTCAACTGTTTACCTCACAAACTATGGTTTTCCGACCGATGGTTCACCATTGATGAATGTCCAATTGGTGTTTTTTTACACCCGTGCGCGTCTGTTATTTTTTTTTGTGCTGTGTATTGATCTACAGCATTTAACTTCTTTATTTTTCTGTTTCCCGGACAGGTACTCAATACAAGTGAATCGCTTTGGCTGTACTGGCAGACATCGAAAAATGACTATACCGAAATCATGAAAGATTTCGCGATCGAAGAGACCATGACTTGCATTCGCGATGATATGACTTCCATTACAAAGGAACAGTACGAATTCACGCAGACATATATGCTGAATGGTAAAATGTAAGTAAATTGATCATATTGGGGTGTGACAAATTTATAGTCCGTATTCAAACCAATATATGTATGCCACGTAATGTGATTTATCAAATGGATCCCCATCTGTGATGCTGTAGATTTCTTTGCGAGAGGCATCTGAATATAAAAAGAACAGTAAAGCGTAAACGAATCGCGGTATTTCATTAAATTGTATGTGTGTCAGCAAATGATCTTTTTTAAGAGAGAAAATAAATAGTTTGGCCCGTAACATGAAGAAGCAATGCGAGAGCTGGAGAAATATAATGCATTGTAAGTGTAAGACTGTTTCGTGTAGTGTTGCATACCTGCCTACTCTACCGAATAGCCCGGGAGCCTCCGGAATTTTTCTCGCATCTCCCGATTTACGGACGCGACCTCAAATCTCCCGAAATGTGGCCGCCACTTTTTAGGGGCGAAGCTCCTTAGGGTGTGGGTCGTTCCCTCCTCTGTAGTAGTAGTAGTAGTAGTAGTAGTAGTATGTAGCCACCTGTAGTTTTATGAAGTGTTCACTAGATGGCGTTCCGGTTCCGCTTCCACTTCCGGTCCCACTTCCGGTTCCACTTTGCGCGCGTTCGGTGCGAACGCGGGCAAAACGCCGACAGTGTCGACAACAGTTCTGTGCGTTGCTGGTGCTGCTGCATGTCCAAGTTTGTACAGCTGATAAACTACCTTGAGTCGACCCCATGGCTGCTTCGCATACTACTCAGGGTTCCCCTACGGGAAGATGGTGTAATTTTCTCTCTCGTTCCCGACGCGCGCTCTCTTTATCTCTCGTCCGTAGCTGTGGTTTACCCGAATGATCGCCCGGTGCTTCGCCCACTCATCATCATTCACTTCGTGGATATGCTGTGATTTTTATTGCGATAGCAATTATATGGACACTCAAAAGCAGATTTCTGCCGTCGGCGTCGCCGTCGCCGTCGCCGTGAGGTTCCGTATGACGTCATTTGGAGAAGAAATCGTCGCCGCGCGCCGAACGCTGTATGTGCGAGTGAAAGGGGGCGAGGGGCGCGTCTTTCACGGGGAGTGAACGCACGGCGGTGAACAAACGCGCGTTCTGCGCCGTGCTCGCTTAAGGGCTGCAGAAGTAGGCGTCTCTTTTCTCCTTTACAATCACCATATATGTAGAGCAAACGCGCCTTCTTCCGACGCGCGAGAGGTCGTGGGGGAGGCGACGTTTAGCTGCGGCACGAAGTGCCTATTTATATCAAAGGCTCCGGCAACAGTCACCAACGCCGCACGCATTTTGAGCGAACTCGGGCAAAACGCCGATGGCGTCGACAACAGTTCTGCGTGTTGCCGATGCTGCTGCATGTCCAAATTTATACAGCTGATAAAGCTAATATCATTACTCCGTATAGCTCTCTACAAGTTTGCTATCGCAATTGATGCTTCGCCTTTCAGGCGAAACTGCGACAACTTTTTTTCTTCTTTCCGGCTTGTAATATAGCCATGCAAAAAAAGCGGCGCGGGAGCAGTTCGTCACCAGCATGCACCGTCAATCGTGGTAGCGGCCGCCAGCACCATCACGAACGCGAGCAGCCGACGGGCGCAGCCATATTGGATTTTCCGGATTGGCTTGTCTCAGGCTGGGTCGAGCGTTTTTAGCAATCTAGTCGTTATATGACCGTGAGTGCGCCTGGCTTCAATTGGCTTTGTCAGGTTGGCGAGTGAAGTGCGAATGCCAACTATTCTTTGTTTCCCTGATTTGAGTTGGAACGGTCGATGGCACTTTCAAAAACCAAGAATGAGTACCGTATTTTCCGGTCTATAACTCGCACCTTTGTATAAGACGCACCTTCCTCAAAACGGCAGTATTTCCGGAAAAAGACGTATATAAGTCCCGCCGGTGTATAAGACGCAGCTGTTCGTTCGGTAAGCGATTTAAAAAAATGGTGACGTTTCACTCGGTGAACGGGCGTCACGCGCAAGCGTACGAGTGCCATATATTTTCACTCCAGGCGCATTTCTGCCGCCGTGGTTGCCGCGACGTTCAGTATAAAGTCCAAGGGCGATAACATCGTCCCCGCGCGCCTATGCTGCATGTGCGAGTGAAAGCCTGCGACGGTGAGCCGAATCTCGTACAAGGGAGAAAAGCGGGAAAGCGCGCTAGCGCGGAAGGCATTGGCGGTTGCGCTTGTGGAGTTATGGATTGGATTATGTGATAACTTCAGAGCGACCTTCGATAGTTAATTCAGAAAAAAGCTGTCAGCCCTTCCACTGGGGTGGAGATGGAGTACCGGCGAAGCTGTACTATGGTGGGAATTTAGTATTTCGGGGGGCTTATACTCGGATAGCAACTGCGTTGTTTGCGCAGCGACGCGTACTGTATCTTGATACCGATCTGCAGATGCGACGTCTTCGGGGTCGGTCGACTCGCGGTCGTCCTGTCGCCGCTTGCGTTGCTGCTCCGTTCTTCTCGCACGGCGCTCGGGAACTCGGATCACGAAAAGAACCCGGCACCACGATATCGCGCACAGAAGCCGGGGCAGGTAAGTCTAAGCAGCGCGCTTCGCGTGGCCATAACATCGCATACGATTTTGACGGCACTTTTTCCGGAAAAATAAAACGTACATATGTCGCACCGTTCTGTCAGACGCTCCGACGAAAAATAAAAAAACGCGTCTTATACATTGGAAAATACGGTACTTGTAAGTATTTCTGAGATCATACACGACTGAGTTTCTGTGCTTTGTTACTTCGCGGAGTGGTGACAAGTATGGACTGTGTGCCACGTGCGCCGTTTCGCACGGCAGCCACATTTTTTTTTTGGGGGGGGGGGGGATGAAAGCTTTTTGACCCCCCCCCCCCTCGCGCGGGGGTCTCTCGAATTCTCATGTTGCGAGGTTGGCAGGTATGGTGTTGGTTGGAGTGAGCATTGTCTGCCGCAAGTTAGCAATCTCCTGTTGAGAATTAAAATACGAGTGAGCCGTAGCCGTTTGTGGAAGTTACGACTCCCAGTGGCGAAGTGAAAAGACTCGGCTCTTCTTCCTCCTCTTGCCCATCCGGACTCAACCACTGGTCTCTACTAAAACAACACTTTAGCTTCTTACTGTGGGTTTGTCGACTTTTCCTCATATTTATTGTAACTCCATGGCCATATAATGTACTTTAAGGAAACAAGCAGACGTCAGCGCCATTCAGTAAACACGAGAAGAAGCCGAGCGCTTGAAGAATACAAATGAAGATGAAACAGATGCTCTCAATCATTCTCATAACATGTTTAAGGAGAAAACATAATTTAATCTTCATCAAGCGCCTAATGACAAACCAGCTTTTAAAGTCAGTTAATCGGGGTGTTACGATCGTTAAAAACTGCTTCCTTGAGCAGATGACACTGACAGGTTCTCACACCAGCACCTACAAGTATAAAAGCGCAGACAATGGGCTTTATTACGTAAACTATTCCAATCTGTTTGCATTCCAATAACCTGATGTCAAACTTACGTAACCGCCGACGCAAGCATAAGGCGGCGACTGGCAGCGCTGTTTGAACAGGCCAATGAAACGCTCTCCTCGTCTATATGAGGTCACATTTGTTGCTTTAAAAGCGAATAACATTGCCGTACTTAACAGGTTTTTTTCTTGCCTAATTGACTGACGACAAGGAGCATTGAAAAGTGTAGAGGGTTTCGGTGCGATAGGGCTAGCGCAGTGAAAGTAGATGACCTGATGAGGAGGGTGGGGCCGGAATCTGCGATTGGCCCGCTCCTTGTTGCTTAGGTTTCGGTGTCTAGTAGAAAATCGAGGCGAGGTACAACGGGAGGGTAAAATGCAGCTAAGGTGGACCCTCAGCTAAGCAAATTTGGCAGGGCGATGTTTTGGGAGACTGGTGAAGTGGCGCTGCCCGAAAGGTTTTGAGCAATTGCGGAGGGTTGGTGGTGAAAAAGGCGTAGAATAGGAAACAATTATTTTTCTTTGGTTAGGTCTAATCACACATCAGAGTGTACACGTCTTATCAGATGAGGAGCTTTCGGGGTTTTCCTAATTGTCAGGGCTGATTGTAGAAATGGATTAGAAAAGTTTCGAATAGTTTCACGTTATAGCGCCCTATACCTCTAGTTTCTTCCGCCATTCATTTGCTCCAAACACAGAAACAGGGGCCGAATTCACAAAGCTTTTCGTGCGTAAGGGCTGCTTGCCACTGGCCATCCGCCTTCGCTAATGATATGTCCAACACCACAATTTGCTGACACCTGCTTCTAGGAACAGTTTTAGCGTAAGAACGTTTTTCTGAATCCGGCCCCAGATTTAACCCAACTCATGACTGTTGCTCGCATTGACTTTGCGTGCTTGATTTCCACGTCATCTTCTTGCACTGGAAATGTAGTGCGCAATAACATTTGTTGTCGGGGGCGATGCAGCGGTACGTCGCACAGAAAGTATCAATCTTCTAGAAAGCAGATGAGAAAAAAATCAGCAGTACCTACCTCACGATGAATGACGTTTGTATGATTAGCGTACAACCAGTGCATCGAAAACCAGTACACCCGCCGAAGCGCGTCATCGATGAGACGTGTATGCAGCCGGGCTTCTTTATCGCGTTCCTCGAGCCAACTAGCGCCACCGCAGCGAAGTCCCCGCATAGAGCATGTGTCACTATACAGTACAACAAGACTGTCTCAATATATATGACGCGGGTTCGATGCCTCCCAATACGAAATAAATGTAACTGATTCTTTTGTTAATAAAGATGGCCACTTACCCCGTGACTCATGCCCAGTTGCCGAAGCTTGCGTCAAAGAGATTCGTTAAAGAGCTGCACCTATCCCGTTACCCTTAGTTATTGACCTAAGCCGGCGTAAAACACGTTCTTTCAAGAGTGGCACACACCTTGTGGCTTATGCCTTATCGCACATGGCCAGTGGCACACGCCGGGTGATCAAGTCGGGGTGAAATAGATTCATAGACACAACCGCTGGCACATACTCAGTAAAAGAAGTTGGATTGAAACGGGTTAACTGATGTCAAGTGAAGTGTGCCACATGCGCACTGACATACTCAGTTACCCAAGTTTGCTTCAAAGGGATCCATTGAAGAGCGGAACGTAGCTAGAGGCACACACCTAGTGGCGCAAGTTGACATCAAAGTGGTTCACTGAAGAGTGCCACATGCACAGTGACACAAGTTCGTCCGACAGTTGGTTTCGAACCCTATTTCATCAGCAATGCAGCCCGATGCACTACCCATTAGAGCATGGACTAGCCACTCCCAGTGTTTGAAGTTGACGTTTAGACAGACAGACAGACAGACAGACAGACAGACAGACAGACAGACAGACAGACAGACAGACAGACAGACAGACAGACAGACAGACAGACAGACAGACAGACAGACAGACAGACAGACAGCAGACAGACAGAACAGACAGACAGACAGACAGACAGACAGACAGACAGACAGACAGACAGACAGACAGACAGACAGACAGACAGACAGACAGACAGACAGACAGACAGACAGACAGACAGACAGACAGACAGAAGACAGACAGACAGACAGACAGACAGACAGACAGACAGACAGACAGACAGACAGACAGACAGACAGACAGACAGACAGACAGACAGACAGACAGACAGACAGACAGACAGAAGCAGACAGACAGACAGACAGACAGACAGACAGACAGACAGACGACAGACAGACAGACAGACAGACAGACAGACAGACAGACAGACAGACAGAAGACAGACAGACAGACAGACAGACAGACAGACAGACAGACAGACAGACAGACAGACAGACAGACAGACAGACAGACAGACAGACAGACAGACAGAACAGACAGACAGACAGACAGACAGACAGACAGACAGACAGACAGACAGACAGACAGACAGACAGACAGACAGACAGACAGACAGACAGACAGACAGACAGACAGACAGACAGACAGACAGACAGACAGACAGACAGACAGACAGACAGACAGACAGACAGACAGACAGACAGACAGACAGACAGACAGACAGACAGACAGACAGACAGACAGACAGACAGACAGACAGACAGACAGACAGACAGACAGACAGACAGACAGACAGACACAGGAAAGTGCGTGAAGTACACTAATAATACCAATCGAAATGAAATTGTTTACTCGGTTTCGGGTAGTGTCACCTGCACTTATCTTCGTGTGACGTCGAAAAACAATAGCTTTCCGTATCGCGTTTACCTTGCGGAAAGCATGAAAGCTGTTCTCCACGGTGGCCGACACAGGTTACGAGGACGTTGTGACTGCCCCTGCAACTGAGAAGGTAACGTGCTAGAATACTAAGAAGGCGCAGATGCCAACTCAGTTCAATACACAGATTTTAAGTGGGCGTGAGCCAGTCATGGGAGCTGCTGACGCGATCACGCTCCCCAGGATCGGTATTTTACATAGTGTAGCGTTTCCAAAGTGGCTGAGATGCTGATTCCTCAACTGTCAATCTCTTGGTCGTATGTTCGAATGCTCGCGGCACAATAGGAATTTTTCTTTAACTATCTCGAAAAGAATTTTGCCATTCTATTGAAGGCACCGGCGGGCAGCAAAACAACCTAGAGTGTGAGCCCACGACAATTTTCGATGTGTAACACCTTTCCTTTCAAGAATGTCTAGCAGCGCTACTCATTCCGTTTTTAGGTTGCCGATGCATCATTGCGTTAATTTCTTGCCATTATCAGGAAACCATTCGACAATATTAACACGAAAGTGTTTTATGCCGGGGTCCACCAAGACTTCACTGACGTATTTCCGTCACGGAAATACGTCATAGAACATAATACAAAGAAAGAAACCAGAAGAAAAAGTTCCACAAACATGCAAAATTTGGAAATCGAACCCACGACCTCTCGGTCCGCGACGATAGATCGCCGAGCGTTTAACCCATTGCGCCACAAACGCATTTGCAGAGAGCTACACAGACGCGCCTTATATATCTAACACTCCTCCGTGTACCCGCGTTCTTGCTCGGGGCGGTGCCGCCGCCTACGAGCAGAAAAGAGAAGTACTGCATTATGACACTAACGCGCACCGACAGTGAACGCTTCGGTGGTCTCAGCACTACGACGCCTCGATGCCAGCATTCGAAGGGACGCTGGCATCAAGAAGCACTACCAACGCCACTTAGGTGGCGTTCACCGTACTCAGCACAGCGGAGCGTGGCCTCCGCAATTAGCTCTGAAAATGTTTCTGAAGTTGATCGCGGAGGCTGCAATTACGACGCGCTGTACGCGCTGATTTGACTCGGTGACGATTCAGTTACGTGCTTTGTCTTGCGCGTTGTATTGGTGTGTCAGTTACGTGCTTCGTCTTTCGCGTTGTGCTAGCGTGTGCAGCGTAGTGCAGCTTCCATATGCACGACGGTTGCTCATGGTCATCGACGTTGGTAGTCGTGATGGAGGAGACGTGCCACCAGGCGTCAGCGTGGGTGCATCAACGCCTAAGGGCGCTTTAGCCACAAAACACCCATAGACATTATATATCAATGTGCAATAAACATTACACTACTTCTGTGAAGACACGTTTCACTTTCGTGTTCTATACCGATTCCTATATAAGAGGGATCAACCACATTTTTTTTCCTCCATGAATTTATGAATTTCTATTCATTAGAATTGATTTTTATTTGTGTAGAAATGGGTTGGTGCGTCTGCAAGAGGTGGTGTGAGCAGCATTCGGCTGCCTGCATTTTGCACTTCACTTTGTTTATTTAATGTTTGCTCCCATTTCAGAAAAGGCGACTCTGCTGTTCCTGTAACGTAAGCTTTCGCCATTTCTTTTTTCATGCTTTGGTCCGACAAATTTTCATTGCGGGTGATTACTAAAATTGTTAAGGAACACCGCAATACAAACGACCTCGAGAAAGCAAAAGCAATTTTTAACAATAACATGATCTGACAAGGTGTAGAAACAGTATCATTGAACGCAAAATAGGTTGAACATCGTCATATGATTATTTGTGTGCCCTTTAAAGAGCCGGTCATGATGATAGGAACATTAGAGAGCACTGCAAGGCAGTGAGATCGCTCACATAAACAAGTGCACTCTAGGATTGATCAGAAAATGTAGAGCGAAAATATTCGGAAAATGGAACCTCACGATGGCGGTCAAAAGTAATGCGTTTAGTTCGAACGCTGGTAAATGTGACAGCTGGTCTATTCTGTCGCGCTGCTTTCTGGGCAAGCCGCGCCACCTAGTGGCATGGCCGCGGCCATGCCACCATGCACAAGGTGGCATGGCCGCGGCCATGTCACGCGCGGAGTCCACACGTGACCTCCGAGGAGAGGAGCACGACGCGCCAGTGCCTGCGAAAGCTGGGAGTTGTTCCCTCGACGAGAAATGTTCTTTCACACCCAGTTGCACTCACTCAGAGACACAAATTAAGTTTGCGTGAACGTAGCTTAAGAGCGGCATACGCTCCATGCTTTCATGACCTAGCTAGCTAAAACGTCCGCGTGATAGACGTTCATTGAAAAGCTGCAGCTGAGTGCATTTCTGGTGCAGCCTGCGAAAGCTTTGGGTTGCTGTCCTTTAGGAACACTTGTGGCGTAGGTTTCCTTGGACCCATCATCGGGGAAAGTCAAGGGATCTTTTTTGTCACTATTGAGCGACCCAATAGTAGTGGCAATTTCCTACCTGCCCAAGTTGGCATCGAAGACGTTCACTGAAGAGTGGCACACTCCTACTGGCACATGCTGAGTGACCCAAGTTGGCATCAGAGAAGTGAATTGAAGACCGGCACACATTAAGTGGTGCATACGCACCGTTTCGAGTAACCGTCCGATGGATTCTTCGAACAGCGGTTCCTACGCAATCCTGCTTCTACAGTGACCCATGTTGGCATGAAAGAGGGTCATTGAATACCGGCACGTATGTACGATTACCACTTTCTCAGAGACTAAAGTTAGTTCGATGGCTGGTTTTGAACCACGTTTCCTCAGCACAGCAGTGAGGTGCACTACCCATTTGACCATGGACTAGCCAGTGAAAGAGGTAGGCTGGAAAGTGAATACACGTAAGCATACATACATACACAGGTCGATAGATAGCCCCCCTACATCTGCGTGAATTTCCTTAAGAACGCGAATATAATAAAATGATCACCTCGAATAGTGCGTTCTGCAAAATGCTATTATTGTGTTAGCAATCTTAGGGTACTTCACGTATTTTCCGAGCCATGCTGAGGAAACAGGGTTCGCTGGAAACAGGGTGTGCTGAGGAAACAGGGTTCGAAACCCAGCATCGGACGAACTTGGGTCATCGAGCATGGGGCAATGTGCACACATGTGCCGACCTTTTTCACGCCGACATGGATCACTATATTCGCGACTGTGTAGATAACCCAGTTCAATTAGACTATTTGACGCCGATGTGGAACACAGGGTATCTGCCACATGGTCTGCGGTGGCCTTCAATGAACTTCTCTGATGCCAATTTTGGTCACTGAGTATGCCGCTAGGTATGTGAAGCTTTTCAACGAATGTTTTTGGCGCCAACTTCAGTAACCATGTATGTGCCACTGAAAATATTCCGCTCTACAATGACCAAAAAGATCCTTCCAATTTATCCGATGCTGGGGAGTCGAGCTCACGTGACAAGGGTTACTCATAGACAGCTAGCCGAAACTTTACCAGGCCCTGCCACAAATGCGGTTATGTATGCTCCGCTTTACTATGAACGTCTTTCAGGGCAACGCTGTAGCGAGCTGCGCCATAAATGCACTGCGCATGTGCCTCCCTTCACTGAAGCTCTGGCCAGCTTTGGTCACTCAGTATCTGTCACTGGGGCTGCTGTAGGCGTGGCAACAATTCTCAGCGTTAGCAGGTGCCGGCGCGCTATGCTTCTCGGCTCGGATGCCACACGCACACTTCTCGGCAGTGCAACTAGATGTCGCAGCGCGCACAGAAAGAAGCACAAGTGAGTAAGGAGTCCGGTTACCGTGCGAAACTATTGTGAACTTTCGCATGCACCGACTGCCATGCATTTCGATGGCCATGCGTAGACGTAGAAGGCGTAGCCGTAGAAGGCGCCGAGTGTTCTTTTTGTAGCGCGAAAGACGAATCCCGCTGCAGTATGTCTCTCATATATAACTCGTTTAGACGGGGGCAATACGTTGTATCGCTATATTGATCAATGCTTAACACATTACTATCGACAGTCATCGTGAGGTGGGTTCTGCAGAATTTTCAAAATTACTGGGCGCAACTAATACATGTATACATATCACACGTTATTTCATGTGCAGCGTGTACACCTAAACGGAGCTGTTGCACTTCTGTGAAAACCATGTAACACCTGATCATTTGTTCTGTTCAAGGGAAAGTGACGACTACATAGGAATATTTGTAAATGACACTAATCCGCCTAAATCTATGCGAGTGTACGACGCTGATCTCGGTGAGTACACAAAATTTTGTTTTGTTCGAACAAGCGAGTTGATCTCGATGCGTAGGTATATGAACAGAAATAACGCGGCTAAAACTGAAAGCGCTTTGCGATTGTATCCTGGCGTCCTGCAAAGGAATGCCGCAGAAATCAAAAGACCAGCTTAATTCTACCTCGAATTTCATTATATTCATACGGAAAATAATCGGTATAAAAAGGACTGCCATGCGTCGTGATGCCTTGGCATGCTGTCCCATGAGCTGACACATTTTTCCGTGAATATGTTACGTATAAACATCCATGGCAATGGCGATATACAGGTACATTTACAAGCTGTCGGTCGGTCTGTTGGTTTGTCAGTCGGTCGGTCGGTCGGTCGGTCGGTCGGTCGGTCGGTCGGTCGGTCGGTCGGTCGGTCGGTCGGTCGGTCTGGTCTGGTCCGGTCGGTCGGTCTGGTCTGGTCCGGTCGGTCGGTCCGGTTCGGTTGGTCGGTGCGGTCCGGTCGGTCTGTTTGTCTGTCCATCCCTCTGTATATGTATTTATCTATGCATCTATCTATCTGTCTATCTATCTATCTATCTTTCTATCTATCTTGGCCCTTACGCCTTCCTAATGTCCCATGTTGTCCACTAACTTGGGTCATCCTGTCGTCATTCAATCGTGACCATGCCGCCATTCTGAAGCCAGTGTCGTCAATGCGTCGTCGTCATACAGTCACCGCCATGCGTTTGTTGTCATATCATCGTCGTGATGGTATCGTGGTCGTTTCGTCATCGTCAATCCAGCTTCGTCATCCAACTTTTTAAGCGAAGCTTCATAGGCTCACTAGTGTCGGCGGTGGTGGTGGTGGTGGTGGTGGTGTTGTCACGCTGAAAAGTGGGCCGATCCTGGTGATACTGCAAAAAGGGTCCAAGTTCAACTACACATACCCCTGTCATGTGGGCTGATTCTGATGATAGTGCAGAAAGGGTCCAAGCTCAATGGCACATACCCCTGTGGCCTCGGGGACCTGTAACACGCCCAAGCCTCTATGGTCCCGTAACACGCCCTTGAACTACCGTTGTCACACGTTGGACCCAGAGAGACAAGATCACCAGCCTTTCGCCTGTTGAGAAAATGGGGGTAGGCGCAGCTTGTCGTCCGATTCTATCGTGAGGACTTCCGAAGCCCAGGTGAAACGTCAGCGAGGAGCCGCGGACCCCGAGTTGCTGGAGCGCGATTTTGAGGCCAAATGTCACTGAGGAGCCGCGGACCCTATGTTTAGGCAAACGAAGCGGAACGCCTGCGACAGTGTCGTATTGCCAGAAGCTTCGCTTAGCCCTATTTTCTAGACAGGGGAAGGGCTCTGAATTTTTTTTTATTTCATCGTCGTTTCGCCATCATCAACAGAGTCGTCTTCATCGCGTTGTCGTCATGCCGTCGTAGTAATGCATCATAGTAAGGGCAGAAATGCGTCAAAAACATCATCCTGGTGTCCTCACGATGTCGTCATCACAATGCTTTTGGCTTTCCACCGGCGTCATTTCTGCTTAGGCGTTCCGTCTCAATCATGCTGTCATCACTCAATCATGGTCATTCCGCCGTTGTAATGCCGTGGTCGTTATACGACGTCCTTATGCAGTCGTCGTCAAGCATTCTTCGTCATACCGTCACCATGCAATCGCTGGCAGGCCATCGTGGTCATTGTGTCCTCATACCATTGTCGTCATGCCGTAATCGTCATGCTTTGCCATCAAGCCATCACTGTTATTTCATAATTGTCATTCCATTGTAATGCCATCATCGTTATACCACCTCAATCGTTCCATCGACGTCATTTCATTGTAATCATGCTGTCGTTGTTTTATCGTGATTACGCTGCCGCTGTGATGCCATCGTACTCATTTCTCAAGCATTCGTCGCCACGCAATCGTTGCCCTACCATCGTCGGCACACCGTCGTGGACGTTCCATTGTCGTCACTCTAGCTTCGTCATCCCATTATACGCGTAGACATAACATGTCGCCACGTCGTTGTCATCACACCGTTCTCGTTAACAGTGATTGTCCCGCCATCGCCGCCCTGCAGTCGTCGTCATTATATTTTCGACACACCATCATCTTCACGATATATGTGTTATACCATTATCGCAATTTCAGCACCGTTACTCATTGGTCGTCATGCTGTCGTCGTCACTGCATCGTCATCCATAAGTCGCCATCAGGCCATCGTGGTCGTTGGTGACCCTGGCGACTGAATGTAAGAACAAATTGCGCCAATCCAGGTGAACGTGTATATCAAATACAGCCAAAACAGTTACTATATCACCATGTACATTAGAAACCGTAAATATTTGTATCTTCAGCGATCACTCAACAGTCACTCTGTTGCTTCAGTAGTATTTACATTACCGTCGACAGCCATGGCGACACTGGTCCCGGAAGTTCTGTTCGCAGTATGGCCCTTGCCTTCATCAGAATAAGAATGAATTCTTGCTAGCTTGCTTTTTTAAAGCAGTCGATACGCCATTTCATGGACAGATTAGGAGCCACGATATAATAACTTTGACATACTTAAGCAGACTGAACAGAGTCAATGAAAGAGAGATGAGATATCCTCACTGAAAATAATAATAATTTTGTCGCACCAATGGGCATGCAAGTAATATGGCATATCGAAAAATGTGACAGATAGGAAGGATGAGCTCGCAAACTAAAAATAAAATATTAGCAACTCAGCAATACTAAGTCTGCTTTTTTTACTCGTTCATGTTGACATTCAAGTTGGTGTTCCGCGCATCTTACACGGACATAATCATACTATAATATTATATCTACTTACGATAATTAGGATAAAAGTATTATACTGGAATATTAGGCTGTTCATAGAAAGTGTATTCGAGGATGGTTGTTTTATGGCGCTAGCATCCAGCGAAATTATGTTTCTCAAGGAGCACACCAGACGTCGGCATTAGGCAGCCGGAAGTTGGGGTGTCTCTGAAACCGTGACAATGATAAAAACCCATCTAAAGGAGCTATAGGTTCAAGTTAAAAGTTGTATATGCTAGATATGAAATAGAAGTATAAGTTTAGTTAAGAAGAGGGCCAATTGTCAGGTTTTTACCATCATTACGATGATTACCGTTCATCATTAGCGATGACTTGAGCGCCGTCATCTTCTTCCACAGCTGGCTGCGGAAGTGCGAAACAATAACGGAAACCTGTAAATTATGTAACTTTTTTGGCGCCGCTGTGGACTTCAACGACGCTCATCATGACAGCGTAGAATTTCACGTATCTTCTGTTGTCGTAATGGGGAGGCCGCGTTTACGGAGGTATGACCCTTTGCTTAAGGGGTATGAGCCATTCATTGTTCGTGTCCTAACGCACGTTCCGCCAGCGTGTTAGGACACGTCGTCAGTTGCACCTCTTGGTGTGGTAGGATAAGGACGTGCGTTCACCTAAGGTCTGGGGGCTAGCGCCAATGAAGACACTTAAAGGGAAATTTAAGGTCGCCGACATTTTTTTCATTCTCTAGAATGAAAATCTTGGAGGACGCTTAAGCTTCGTCTTTAAAAGGGGAACGCGACAGCATTCAAAGATCCCTGACTGCTTCTCACGCTTCCCGGCAGCTGCAGCTTATGTAACCGTGATGTTTACCTGGAAACGCTGGCGGTGAAGGCTATGCACGAAGGTGAGCTTTCTGGTAGAAACGCGGCCTCTTGCGTGGGTTGATCCCGGAGGTAGTGCACAGTGGCGCCAAAAAAATTACATCATTTACAGGTTTCTGTTATTGTTTCGCACTTTTATTATTTCAGTCTGAGAAATTTATCACAAAAATGTGCGCTGTCGGAGTTTTGTTTCATAACATTTGTTGGTGGGCTGTCATTCTCAAAATTCCGAGGAATAATTTTGTCAAGGATGTAATATAATGTATGAGGAACTTAAGTGATAGAATGGTGAGGCAATATAACCCGCATATACCGCATGTCATATAGCAGGCATGGGATGTCATCATCATTATGTCCACTGCAGGACGAAGGCCTCTCCCTGCGATCTCCAATTATCCCTGTCTTGCGCTAGTTGATTCCAATTTGCGCCTGCACATTTCCTAACTTAAAATTATGGGGTTTTACGTGCCAAAACCGCCATCTCATTATGAGGCATGCCGCAGTAGGGGACTCCGGATTAATTTTGACCACCTGGGGTTCTAAACATGCACCTAAACCTAAATACACGGGTGTTTTCTGCTTTTCGCCCCCAATTGAAATGTGGCCGCCGTGGCCGTCATTCCATTCCGCAACCTCGAGCTCAGCAGCCCAACACCATAACCACTGAGTAACCACGGCAGGTTTTTTCCTAACTTTATCACCCCACTTAATTTTCTGCCGTCCTCGACTGCACGTCCCCTCTCTTGGTATCCGCTCTGTAACTCTAATGGTCCACCTGTTATCCACCGGTTCACCGGTGGCATATACATATACCTAAATATAAATTTCTCTAACTGACAATGCCACCAACGCCGTCGCCGACAGCAGATTTTCTGCGACAGCAGGCAACATATTTTTCCTGAAAGCATTATTTTATGTTGAATGCAATTTTCTTTCTCTTGTTTTTCCTCCACTTTTAATGGTGAAACAAGCAAAGGCACATCACTCATGGTTTCTGCGTTTCAGAACCCCAGGAGCCCGTCAAGCGAATGACTCTCGAGTACACCGACGAGAGCACTTTTCTATGTAGCGTCTTTTTCATCTTTGCTGTGGACAACAAAATTAAAGAAGGTAAGCGAGCAACTTTTTATTCCGGAGAGATTTTTCATAGGTAGGGGTTGGGAGGGCCACAGACAGCTTCGGGCTAAGAGTCCCATTATTCTTATGGCGGTAAAGCAGCACCACATTTCGCATTGTTTTAGAGCGCAGCTCTTAGGCCCCCGTTCCTGCGTTGAGCGTCGGCGTCTTTGGCGAAACCGAGCGAACGAGCACAGCGAAGGATGAAAGAGAAAACGTGGAGCGCAGCTGGGGATGAAAGAAGGCGAGAGCGAAGAGAGCGCGAGGAGGAAAACGGAGGAGGAGGGTGCAGTGGAAGTATGAGAAGCAAAGCCGAGGAGGAGAGTATAGCGAAAGGGTGAGCTGGAAAGCGGAGTGCCGTACGAGAGGTGTCCACGGCGGCGACAACGCATGCGGCGAGCACGTCTAGATAAAGAGCCGCCGTGGGCTTCGGATCCACTGCGCATGCGCTACTTCACCTGCGCTGCCGCCATTAGAGAATGCGCTCCGTGCTAGCAACGCGCTCCCGTCTTCACGCGTTCTTGCTGAACAATGAGCGACGTAACCGGTGGAAATGCATCTGCCGCTGCTCCTCAACGAGCTGCCCGAGCAGAGGCGCCGTGCCGCCGCCGAGAGGATCCTGCCGTTCAGAATCAAATTTTTTGCCATAGTATGCGGCGAATTCAAAACACTAAACAGCAGCGCTGAAAATTCGCATTAGGCAGTATCCTAATTGTCGGCAATTTTCTTTAGCCGCAATTTTACGCGGAAATTTGGATTTGACTTTATATCTGGTGCTGAAATTTCTGGAACCATGGAAATATTTTGTCAGTAGTATGCCGAATGATCAATATCTGATAATTTCTTTCCCTTTACAAACGCCGAAACAAGCGAGTAGCCGTGAGTTTCACAAATTTGACATGAACAAAAAACAATAACTTTTTTTCACAGTTTTAACATTGAACTCTGCACTCCAACTGTGACTCCTCCCGCCCTAACCAACCCCTCACTGCAGCTTCTCATTGCATGCCGCAAGGTGCATTGACAACTGCATGCTCACTTAAGACTTTCATACAAGCAAGCTTGTACGAGAGGATCCTGGATCGCACTATGAAAAATGCGTAATGGCTCCCTTGGCGGGGGATGCAAGTGTGCTCGTTTGGGTACAGGACGCGGACACATGTGCAGTTTAAGTATATGGCGAATCAAATACAATTTCGAATAGAGTACAGGAGAAGCGATGATGCTTCGCGCAATACTAGGGACCTATAAGTTGTTTTGATAGAATCGTTCCAGCATGATGCTACACGTTCAGAAATCTGAAAGCTGTAGTGAGAGTTGATGCCTTAAAATATTCAAGCCGAAAATCATAAATTTTATTGAGCCTTCAGTGTGCTATCAATACAGATTTCTGAAAGCTGCAGTGAGAGGTTATGCCTTAAAATACTCAAGCCGAAAATCATAAATATAATTGAGCCTTCAGTGTGCTACCAATACAGATTTCAACTCGTTATTTTTATTCTCTTTTCCCGTTACAAAATAAATAGGGTCATATGCTTTTTTGTTTCACCTTGGTTTTTCGCTTGTTATTGTATTTTTGTGTTTTCGATACAGTGGTAAATTGGAAAAAGGGGATATGGTGGAATTTCGCAAGTGCGCTTCCCCACACGTCTTCTCTAAGCTTACGAAGATGGCGCACACAGGGTTAGAATCATCAATAAGTGAAAACGTGCTGGCCGGTGACATCATTTCTGCCACCTCGCGCCCCGCACCATCCAAGCTTTCAAAAAGCATCTGCCCCTTTTATCTGCGCTATTAGTGGGAACGCGGCCATCGTAGCACGGGCAAATTAGACGTGTGGGAAAGCCTGCTTACGGAATTCCGCTATTGCTGGCAGCCAACCAGACGCGCACGTTAGTGTCCTTTAGTGCTACCGACCGTTCGGTGCGTTTCTTCGAGGGTCGCCGGATTTGATATTATGTGTCTATAATAACATCCATTTTCAAATTTTTGTAAATACCAAAACAAATCGTCCGCCCTTTCTTTTTGTCAATATCTAAGCACCGGCCACTCAGAAGGCAGCGTGAGAATTGTATATTAGTGCCTCTAATCGATTTCAACGTCCGCTCACAATAGGTGTGTACTCACAATTTGCAAAACAGACGCACATTTTGACAGGCGCACCCACCGTGGTAGGAATTTGGCGTTGCACTGCTGAGCTCGAGGTTGCAGGTTTATTCGCGGCCGCGTTGGCCGCACTGCAAATGGGGCAAAATTTAAAAAAAAACTATGAAAACACTTGTGTGCGAAGATATTACGTTTCTTCATGGCTTCTCATTCTCACGAGCATTTTGGTTTCCTACTTCTGTTTGCATTTACTTCCTACGTGGCCTGAGATGACTGACCACAGAGCGCGTGCATGTTGCACTAGTTGGTATATACAATTGATCCTCATTAAAAACAAAAATCTTGTTTGGAGTAGCGCTTCGTCTTGTTTTGTCCATTCTTGTTCTTTGTGTACGTTGGTAAATTAAGTGAGGCCTGAATTTTCAATTAAGTCAGGCCTGAATTCAAGTCCTGAATTTCTTCAAGAAATTCAGGACTTGAAATAAATAAATGTGTCACTTGTTCTTGCTCTGTTCATATATGTAGTAAAATAGTATCGCCGACATACAACTCGCGCAACGGACCTGACAAGGCGTCTGGTACATTATTTATTTTCAAAATGAGGCACCAGATTGTTTCCTACCCGAATGGCTGCCTGTTCATAAACATCACAAGACGCGATGAAATCAGAAAGGAGAATTACGGTTCACGGCCGCATGGGATAAAAGGGCAAAGATAATATAGTGACTGAAGCCACGAGCTTGTATGCGAAGGTAGCAAAACGGAGAACCCTTTCCCGGGCGGAATTACCCGATGCCACATACATTGTCAACATGTCGCCGGTAGTAATTGAAGCTGTTCATGTGGTCATTAATCTGAGGGTGATAGGCAGTAGACCCACCGTGGACAGTGTGACACGTGGCCAGGAGCTCTTAAACGATTTCCGAAAAAAAAAAGACGCAATCACGGTAACTTAGCGCCTCCCGTGGTGCGACGTCACTAGTGGTAGCCGCCGGGAGAGCTACAGTTTCAGCGTAACGAGTGAAATAATTGACGGTGACAATGATCCATCAATTGCTCTCCGCAATATACACGGTAACGCACCGTAAAATACTTATGCCGACTTAGTCGAACAGGCGTGCAGGATAATGTAGAGGTTGCAGCAGGCCAGCCTAAGAATAGCTAGGTGTCACATGTTGTCGGCAGGGTGCTTAGACACGAGCGTACTTTCCCATGAATTTGTGTATACGACGGCAATGCACCTGAGGCGTAACCACTCGACTGTTTTCCTCACACCAACATGGATGGTTTGGTTGTCGGTATCTAGCGACTGTAGGAAGCAGACTGTTTATAAGGCTATTTGATTTTTTACAGCGAAGCTGTATATGCCTAGGCGAAACGTCCGTCCGTGCCAAGAAGGGCCCTCCGTAGGAACCAGTGCGCATGCGCCAAAAGAAAAAAGCGAGTTGGAAAGAAGTTAGGAGCAGGAGGAGAGGAAATGTCTGTGTCTTTCACCTCGGAGTAACACGTGTTGGTGACGTACATACACCCTCGCAGCGATGGCGTGGCGTGCACACACGCCAAGTGTGAGCGAGCAAGATGAAAGAGTACATGTGATTATTTGGCAGCGTGGGTGTAACGTAGCGCACACTGCGGGGAGTGGCACGCGCCAAGTATGAGGGAGCAAGATGAAAAGGAACATCTGGCGCATAATTGACTGCGCGGTTGATGACGTCGTTCCTCTCTCATCGCGGTGCGCGCGCGCGTCATTCTCTCTCGGACATCGCAATGGTATAGCTACGTGTCCTGTGTTCTCCTGAGGAACAGCTCGCGTACGAAGAATGGCGCCGAGAACAGCGCCGAGAGCCGCCCACCGCCTCCATGCCGTCAACGCCAAACGTGTCCATGTCTTCATTGGTCGGCATAAAAGGACACGTAAAGTGACACGTAATTACGTAACACAGTTCAGAAACACTCTAATATACCTGCGTGGTAAATCTTAACATAAACACCGTGCCTCTCCCCCCCCCCTTTTTTTCAGCTTCTCTGGTCAACCATATCAACAGGGTGTAAGGGCCGAACATTTAAAAAAAATGAAAACTCTTGACTGTGTTGCCAAGTTAAAAAAAAAACGATTCTGTCAGTGAACTCTGTAACTCAGCACTGCAATATAAAAGACTAATTTTGTAAACTGGACCTAGGAATATGCGTCGTGCAGACAGAGTTGCTGCATATACACTACACTGAAATATACCACTGATATGGGAGAAAGGCCTTTGCAAAATCCTCCTAAACATAACAAATTCACGTAAGCTGTTAATTCCTATAATTAATTTCTCAGTGTATATACTAAATGGCTACAGTTTACCTAAATGCGGTATTCTTTTTCGGTGCACAGATAAGATTTGCGCTCGTGTTATTTTTTTTTCTTACCGCATTTCTCCAATTTTTGGAAAGGCTTCCTCACCCTAAATCAAAATTTTGCTTGTTCCTACAGTCACAAGAATTTCAATTTCTCTGTCAAAGAAAACTGATTTTATATATATCGGTCCGGGGGTTTCTCACGAAACCATTTCTCGATTTTTTATGTATTTTACAAATAAAATGGCATCCAGATAAAGCTTCCTCTTTATTCTCATTGTATGAAATGCTAATCGGGAAATCAGGGTGTACCTCTCTCTTTTTACAGCGTAAGCTGTTATGGGCTCACTCCAATAGCCGTTTCGGGTCGCGATGATGCCGCCGCCGGCGGCGTCTACCGCGTAAGAGCTATCGCCGGAAACGCGAAAAAGTACCCGATTCCCGCTGGGATCGAACCCGCGCCCTCTGCGTGGGAGCCGGATACTCTACCACTGAGCCACGCAAGCGCTTGCTATCGGGCCACGGTAAATACCCTATAAGGCAAACGCAGGGGGAGACGACTCGAGCCTCCGCCAGTATGGTGGCGCCATCTAGGCAAGATGCCTGCAAGCGCAGCGTCCGCAGGCGCAGACGAGGATATGCGATTCAGACGGGGCGCGCAATCAACGCGCTCCCGAGCTGCCGAGCCTCCGCCAGTATGGTGGCGCCATCTAGTTAAGGTGCCTGCAAACGCGGCGCGGCCGACATGTAAGTTGCAGTTGCAAGGCTTGATCGGGCACAGAAGACAGCTGTGCAGAGAGCATTACAAGCCGCTGCTCGCCGTCGACGCCGGGCGGACAGTTCAGATCGTTCTCGTCAAAGCGAGGCGAACAGACTGCCGCGAAGACCCTGTTGTGCATGGTGCCAAAATTGGAGCTATTCTTGAGCCGCTCCACCAGCTTATGCTGTGACTGTGCTGCGTCTGCCGCGCAGGCCTGTGACTTTTGTTCGAATGGGGAACTGCCTTTTATAACCTTTTGTAGTACTGATGTGACGAAGGTGCGCTCGCTATTTTTTCGGCCGGGCCTTTCTGACCTAAAGTGAGAGAGCCTTAGCAAGTAGCCTCTTAATTACTCCAGTGAAGTATTGCAGCAATAGCTTTCTGGCAGCGAAATTTGAGAAATATCGTTGGTGTGTTCTGGGTAAAAGGCTAGCTTGTAGGGCGAAGTGTTCCACTGGCTCGTGGCAGGTCACTGTGTTCTTCGGAACACGTCAGATATTTTGCACCGTTCATGCATGCATGTAATTTCTGCTGCCTTAGATGGCGACATTGATGCAGTCTGCTCATGTACACTCAACTGCACTGAATGAGCCTTTGACATCTTTTCTAATACAGCGGTAAACGAGCTGGTGCACTGCGCATCCGCTAACGTTACAGCGGGTGGTGCGGGTGCATGCTAACGCATCGGCGGCAAGCTCTGCGAACTTCGAAAGCCTCGCATTTGACCTTGACTTGGACAAGAAAGAGAGTGGCACCACTTGTTGAGACTGGTTATTCGGCAGTACTTAAACAGATGACATCAATGCGATTGTGTGATCTCTGCTGGACACGAGGGTCATGAGTGGCATTGTTTGTATCAGCAGGACGACAGCATCTTG
The DNA here is from genome assembly GCF_013339745.2 of Dermacentor silvarum. Classification (NCBI taxonomy): domain Eukaryota; kingdom Metazoa; phylum Arthropoda; class Arachnida; order Ixodida; family Ixodidae; genus Dermacentor; species Dermacentor silvarum. The sequence continues at coordinate 34,920,022 of NC_051162.1, forward strand.
TCTGTGGGAAAGCGTAAGGCGAACTTCGCTGAGACATTTAATAAATCGCTGCTTGAATGGGACCGACAGCCAGCCGGTTCACTCCTGGCGCTGCTGCCTGGCTTCCCGAGTCTTCGAAGGTGTGCCACTTGTCTCGATGTTAAAGTTGCGAATGGTCCACGCGCTCAAGCGGAGTAATTGTCGGACACTTTGTTGCTTGAACAAGCATAGCTTTCAACGTGCACCTGGTGACGTGGTGGTCCAGTGTCTCATTACGGTAACCGTGGGGGTGTGCCTTATAGTCCGATAATATCTGTTCCTTTTAACAGCGAAGCTGTTCTAGCTAACCGTAGAACGTGCCGCCTGCTGCCGCAAAACCTCGCTGAGCTATGACGTCACTGCGTTGCCTAGCAACCACCTCGGGGAGTGGCGTGTGCCTCGCCTCCTCTCCCTGCCGTGCACATGCTGCATCGGCATGGGACGTTAAGGAGAAGAAAGGAGACCATTGAGGCGCGCGCAATGCTCGGGAGAGGGATAGAGAAACTGAGAGTGAGATAGAGAGAGAAATAAATTCCAGCAGCACCAACGAGGCAACGCACACAGTTGCTGCCGAAGCAGCCCGCGTTTCCCCGTTTTCCGCGTTCGCGCCGGGGAAACGCGGGCGGCGTCGGCTGCAGCTAGGCAGCAGCTCGTAGACACTTCGCGCAACAAGTTTCCGCCGCCGCGAGATCTGCGCATGCGCCGTGATAACGATTGGGTCTGCGCATCTGCTGACCTTGAGGATGACTTCGTAGTGCTTAGCCTAGCCCGAAAGCCAGGACTAGCTAGGTGCCCATCAGCTCCGGTGTCTCTTTAGCATTGCGCCTCCGGTGCAAGCTACGCTAGATTTTTTTACGACTTTCGCATTTGAATAAACTGAAATTAACATCCGTTTTAATGAAACAGACACCACAAAGCCTTTATGGTTGACTTAGTGCAGGACAAGAAAATATGGCAGAAAGCATGCTTGAGAATTTTCTAAGGCGAAATGTTTCCGAAAGTCAACGACGCACAATGAGTACCGAAGCGGTGAGGGCGGCGAGGTAGGAGCCGAAGCAACGGGCCCCGAGATACGCCTGGTTGTGGAACGACGTCCTCCTGGGGAAACGCTTCATCGAGGACCGCAAAATGCGGGGGCCGCGACACCCTCACGACTTCCGATCGGAGCCAGAGGCGACACGCTGCACCAAATTTGTCTTCGACGAAGTGCTTTTCAAGGAATGCGTCTGAGCCCCACAAGTGGAGGTCCTCCATTCGGCGCCACTTGAACTGAGCGCCAGGATCGGCGGTCGTCCGCTTGGCGTGCCATTGTTGTTTCGCCGCGCGTATTCCGTCGGCCCACCACGTCGCTTCCTGGCTCACTGCCCTCGACGCTCCGGTACGCATCGCATACCTCTGTTGTTTCTGCGGAGCCTTTGCACTCTTACCATCTTCTTCCGTTCACTACTTTCGAGGGCCCATTACTGCACCTCCAACTGGAGGCATTCACGCAATATAGCGCACCAAGCCCAATCTATTTATGGCAAGGGAACAAATCGGAGCCTGGAGCAAGGAGTAGCCGAGTCAACAGCGGTAAACGAGCTGGTGCACTGCGCATCCGCTAACGTTACAGCGGGTGGTGCGGGTGCATGCTAACGCATCGGCGGCAAGCTCTGCGAACTTCGAAAGCCTCGCGTTTGACCTTGACTTGGACAAGAAAACGAAACGCTTCGCATTAAAAAAAAACAAAAAAACTTCCGATCTTCCACTGAGTATACGAATGTCGTTTTCCTTTTACTTTTCCTCTAGTTCATTTGTAAACTTCGCTATTCCAACGTTTTGACTTATATTGCGATTATGTACTAAAATATTTGTGCCTTCTAGCATATGCAAGGCTGTTGGCGCAATCCTTGCTGAAGCCTTTACAAGCACATCTGTCTATATACATGGTGGTCCCTTCAACGTATTAAGCACGGTACTCCATGCCGTCTGTGCTCAGTACCAACATGCTAAGTACCAGGATACAATGCTTAGCCACGTTTGTGCACAGTCATATTTTACAGCGGAGCTGTATGCGGCTAGGGTACCATAAAATTTTCGTGTCCGCACACAAAAGCCATCATCATCAATAGCTCATACCGCCGTAAGGCAGAGGCTACGAGCTAAGTGCAGCGAACAATGTACCACCCAAAATCCTGCCCGACAAGCCTACCATAAACACCAGGCCAGACAAGACGACGCTTGTTGAGAATCGAAGAATGCGGCGAAGAGACGCAAAATTATCTTCGATGTCGAAATGCAATGTCGAAAGGTTCATTTGGATGGTAAAAATAATTATTGAGTGTCCTGCAGATTGATGACCCGGGCTCGGGATATCCAGGCGTAGCCTAGTCGCGGCATCGCCGGCCTGCATGATAGCGAAAGATTCATGGCTACTCACTTTTCGTGGATTATGGTCACTGTCGGTGATGTCAATGTGGATGTGTCGAGACCGAAAAGGGAGCGGTTGACGCGTTACGTGTTGGAGACATTTAACTTGCGATGACACACCAATCCGGCCCCAGCGATCACCCAGCGGCGTATGTGCATCGATTTGACATTATCAAAGAATGTGTTTGCAGTTGCGATCATGCCGATCAGTGTATATCATAGCGACCAGGAAGCCATGGTGAATGTCGTTACTAAGTGACAATGAATGATGCAATAAAGTCTTCACCACAAGTTTCCTTACCACGACGTTCGCAGCTCCGCTGCTCATCCACCTTACCATGGCGGAATGGCCTTAATTTTTTTATACAGTGGCACATTTCATCGGGCGCAGAACGTTGTTTTGGTTGAAAGCTTTATTCAGAAACGCTCTATGCATGTTCTGTTTTATTTCAGATATGGGAACGTGCGAAATGTATATAAAAGACAGCGGCGTTGAACAAGGTCCTTCAGACAGCTGCAAGACTTTCTTCGAACAACGTTGCAATTCAACTAAGATATATCAGCCGTACAGCAAAAGCTGCAAGACAAGAAACAGCGAAACCAGCGACAAGGGGGACAACGATGATACGGACTTCCAGTAAACGGTATCATGAACTCATGGTATTGTTTCTATATATAAAAAATGCAGACTAAACTGTAATTCGCATGTACGTAACGCGAAGCATTGCATGTATCGTTGCATTCAAAAGAGCAAACGTTTTTGACACTAACAATTTAGGCTGTAGTATTTCGAGGGCCTACTACAGAAAGCCTGCCGAAGCAAAAGAGGCTAACGTGAAGTTAAATTTCAGCATAGCCAAGTTTTCGTCTCTCAGGTGACAATCACAATCGCTCGAGCACAAATAAGCGTGTACTGTGCCAATAGTGGAAAGTTATGGACACCGAGCACCACTCCCGAAGTGCTTATGTCATAATACGCAGCTTTGTTGCAGTGCTTTCTCGCCTACCTATTTTTTCCTCCCGTAGACTTGTCTAAGTATGCTCAGAAGTCTCTAAACATACCGACTTTCTTCCGATTCCTAGCGTCCCCGGCTTTAAAAAGTCAGTGAGTCTGGTGTTAAGGGTTTGTCTCGATATGCAATAAACGTTCATTGGGTCTGTTACTTCTTGCCTCATTTCTGTAGGGAGCTGCGCCTGCCCCAAAACTTATATGCCCTCGAGTCATGCTATTCTGGAGACCGTATTACCTCCTATAGCAGTTCTCAGCATAGTTGTAGAAACTATCCTAGTTGGTTCTGCGGTCCACTACATACACGACACTTAAGCAGAACGTTGATTGCTAAATTGAACTTATGCAAAACTGTCTTCACGTTGTTCCTGATGGAAAAGTCAAGACAGTCTACAAAAAACTAACAGGAAAATTGAAACGAAATCGAGATTACGCTTGGCTATGGTAACGAGATTGCATAGAGGTCCTGAGTGGGCCTTTCACACGTTACTTTGTCCTGCTATGTGCTCTCGCACATCCATCTTTACTATATCGCAGCGGCTTCTTGCAGTGGCACACGCGCAGTATGATTGCGATAGCAATTATATGGACCCCCAAAAAGTTGTCGCAGTTTCACCTGAAAGGCGAAGCATCAATTGCGATAGCAAATTTGTAGAGAGCTATACGGAGTAATGATAGTAGCTTTATCAGCTGTATAAACTTGGACATGCAGCAGCACCGGCAACACACAGCACTGTTGTCGACGCCGTCGGCGTTTTGCCCGCGTTCGCACAAAATGCATGCGGCGTTGGTGACTGTTGCCGCAGCCTCTGATATAAGTAGGCACTTGGTGCCGCAGCTAAACGTCGCCTCCTTTCCCTGCCCCCCCCCCCCCCCCCACGGCCTTTCGTGCGTCAGAAGAAGGCGCGTTTGCTCTACATATATGGTGATTGTAAAGGAGGAAAGAGACGCCTACTTCTGCAGCCCTTAAGGGAGCACGGCACAGAACGCGCGTTTGTTCTCCGCCGTGCGTTCACTCCCCGTGACAGCGCGCGTCCCTCGCGCCCTTTCACTCGCACATACAGCGTTCGGCGGCGCGCGGCGACGATTTCATCTCCATTGACGTCATACGGAACCTCACGGCGACGGCGACGGCGACGGCAGAAATCTGCTTTGGAGTGTCCATATAATTGCTATCGCAATAAAACGTTGCGAGGCGAGAATGTGGTAAAGACTTCCGACGCTGCACGACGAGTTTGCCGTTCTGATCTCGTCGAAAACCTCCGAGCCGCCCCTAGAGGCCCTGGCAACAGTCACCAACGCCCCGCGCGTTCGGTGCAAACGCGGGCAAAACGGCCACGGCGTCAACAACAGTTCTGCGCGTTGCTGGCGCTGCTGCATGTCCAAGTTTATACAGCTCATAAAACTACTATCCTTACTCCGTATAGCTCTCTAATAAGGTTGCTATCGCAATTGATGCTTCAAGACCGGCGACGGCACAATGCCGCCCTGACGAGTAGCTTTTGTACATCGTTGCTACTCGCTCAAACCTTGAGTAGCAATGACAGAAACAAGCGATACCCACAAATAAACACATGCTAATCCGCCTATTTCCGCGGAGACGCGCGGGGAACGCGGAGTGATCGGACGCGAGGCGCATCGGCTCCGTCGATTTTCGGCTGGAACCGCGGAAATCTATGCGTAACCCCTACGAAACCTGCAGGGCTGCATCCGGGAAGTCAGCAGGATCCTGGGGAGACCGATCTTACCCAGGTACGCCCAATTCTCGGCCATTTAGAGCAACTTTTCGCATCACCACGTAGCGGCCGAGCTGGACCTAACGGCTCCAGCTCCCCCGCCGCTGGCTGCGGAGACGCCCGCCGGCCAACCTCTCAACATGGCACTGCTTGAACAACGCGGCTACGACCCCACGACTCTGTCGTGGTCGTCTATCCCTGCAAACCAACCAGAGGATGGCCCACCCAACATTTCGGCGGAGCAAGCCGTCATTTTTCAAGTCGTCGAGAGCCGGCGTCGCCGCCGGCAGAACGCACGAGGAGCAGCCACGTCCAAGACTCCTCTCAACAATTCAGCCAAGGGAGACGCTCCCGCTCCGTCGTCGTCTTCTAAAGCTCCACAGAAGACTTCTTCACCAGTCTCCAAGTGGACGCCAAAGCCAACGGTCAGGATGAATCCCAACGACTACGTGATCGTGCTCAAGCCGCGCACTACGGTCGCCCTCAAGACAACCTTTCAGCAAGGTGAGCTCGGCGCTGCCATTTCCCAACTCATCGGTAGGCAGCACATGAACGCCATCACAATTTCTCCCAATTGGGAACAAAACATCATCGTCTGTGGCACGCAGAATCCCGAGGTAGTTCAGAAGCTGCTAACGGATTTTCAACTTAACACCAGCAAAGGACCGCTCCCGCTTCACGGACACCTCAAGCTCACCGGTGACGTATGTCGTGGAGTGATTTCTGTGCATAACCTCGAAACCAGTGAGTCCCTGAAACATAGTGTGCAGTGGCGCGGTGGTGAACTAGTACACGTGCGCAAGCTGGGAAACTCCAATGTGGCTGTGCTGACTTTCGAGGGACGAAATGTTCCACGTTACGTCCACTACAACGCAGAACTGACTCCCGTCAGGGAGTACAAGAAGACAGTGCCAGCGTGCTACCGTTGCGGCACACTGGGGCACCGGGCGGACAACTGTCCCAACCCGGTCAACGAAAGATGTGGCCTCTGTGGCCAAAACGTGGGGGCTGGTACTGAGGGGATGGCCCCCCACGAATGCAATCCAATGTGCATAGTCTGCGAGGGCCCGCACCTCACCGGCTCCCGCGAATGCACCGGGAAATTCATCAGGCTTCAGCAGCCAGGGCCCAGGACATCGGGGACCCCCGCAACATCGAGGCGCCAGCCAGCTGGCAAGGCGCCAATCACGCCACCCAAGGGAGCCAATCCCGGCGCGACACGGGAGAGTCACGCAACCGGGCGGCAGCAAGTCAACCAGGAGACGCCAAGCCGCGGCGTGACGTCACCCCCTGACAAGACAGCAGCAGCAACGCCACTACCTGGAGAAGCGGAGTTCCCAGCTCTCAGCGCTCCATCTGGCGGCGCCGCCCGCAACCAACCTAAGGTAGGCAGCTGGGCAAGGGTCGCCTCCTCTCCTCCCCCTCACCCCTCCTCGCCCACCAGCACCGCCGAGACACAGGAACTCAGGCGCGAGCTCGCCCTCTTGCGAGTTCAAAATGAAAAACTAGCCAGCGAGCTAAACTCGCTCAGAACCCAATTCGGTACTCCGCTCTCCTCAAGCGTTGAGGAAGAAAACATAACAGACAGGGAGCTTCCTACTCCTATAGAGAGTCGCGTTGCGGCCCTGGAGACCCAGGTGACCGCGATTGAAACACAATTGGCTGACCTCCCCAAAATTATCCACGACACCATCGCGCGTCAGATGGACAGTGTTATCACACAGGTGACGCAAGCCGTAACTCACATTATCCAAAAATGGATACAAGACAATCCGCGCGTCCTTAAGCGCGTAGGGCCCATCAGGGATGATAACCGCCCCTCAAAATTTAACAGGGTCATTCCCGATGAGTCTGACTTTTCGGAAGACTCCTGCACGTCTGCGCCGGGCACTAGCGGACTAGGCAGTGTTAACGTAACCCCACCCTCCGTCTCCGACCATGGCCCCCAACCCTAAGTCGCGAGCCAGAGCAACTCAGCCGCTTACACTAACACAGTGGAACTGCAGGGGTCTCAAGGACCGCAAGAAGCGGGCTCATCTCCGCCTCTACCTTGAGACCCTTGAGTTCCTCGTCGCCGTGGTTGCCCTTCAGGAACCCGGCGCCGGCGTGAAACTCACCAACTACACTACATTTCAACACAACCCGCAGACATGTATACTTGTTCACAAGCAATATACTGCGCAGGAGGTCACACTCCCCACAACACCGCCTTTCTCGTACACGATGGTGTCGGTGCTGCCTCTAAAGCGGTCTGACCCACCTGTACACATTCTGAACATTTACTGCCCCCCGAAACTTAAGAGCGTTACGTTCAGCGAAATTTTCACGCAAGCCATGCAGGTAGCGGGAAGGGATCCCCTCCTGATCGTCGGCGATTTCAACGCCCCGAGCAGGCTCTGGGGGTACCCCCGGGAGGACAGGCGTGGGAGGAAGCTTGCGGAACTTCTTTCCACACTTGGACTCACCCTCCACACTGACCCCGCCAACCCAACACGTGTAGGCAATTCAATTCAACGAGACACTTGCCCGGACCTCACAATTACACGCAACATACGCCATGCCGACTGGCTGAATACAGAGGACACTCTCGGTAGTGATCACTGTATAATCAACACAACAATCTACATGCGTCCCCTAAAACGCTCACTAACACAAGCTCGTGTGCCGGACTGGACGACTTTCCGCACCTCTCTACCTATCGTAGACCCCCTCCAGTCGGGCTACGACGCCTGGTCCAAAGCGCTCACGTCGACACTCAGACAACACGAAAAGCAGATACAGCTCACGGACACACAAATGGACGTGGACAATCACCTCCTTCATCTTTGGGAGGCCCGCCGCAGCCTCACCAAACGATGGAGGAAACAGAAACATAACAGACGCCTCAAGAAGCGCATCCTCGAACTCACACAGCAGGCCGCGGAATATGCCGCTCAGCTAGCCGACACTAACTGGGTGGACCGGTGCAACGCGGCTGCGCGCCAGATGTCTGGCCGCAACACATGGCGCCTGTTCCGCGCTCTCATCGATCCAACACAAACACGCACGGAAACCCAACGCCACTTACATAGGGTCATGCACAACTTTACAGGAACGACAACACAGCTAGCGCATACGCTCAGGGATCGATACCTGTGCACCACAAAGGACCCCCGGACAACCGCGTACTCGTATGCAGGCAAAGAGAACACGGAGCTGGACACCCCGTTCCAGCTACATGACCTCCGGGCGGCCTTAAGCAAGATGAAGCGTGGCACTGCACCCGGGCGCGACAAGGTTACGGTCAAACTCTTGGCTAACCTTCCCGACAAAGCCTACGCCGCGCTCCTCAAATACATCAATAACATTTGGGACGGTGAGACTCCTCTCCCTCTCGACTGGAAGTCGGCTCTCGTGACCTTCATCCCGAAGCCCGGCAAACCTATTGATGTGGAGAACCTTCGCCCCATCTCCCTCACGTCTTGTGTCGGCAAGTTGATGGAGACGATGGTGCGAGACAGACTATCCGACTTTCTCGAAACACAGCACATTTTCGCGGACACCATGTTCGGTTTCCGCCCTCAAAAGTCAGCACAGGATATACTTCTGCAGCTCCACCATGACGTCTTAGATCCTGTCGAATGTCCCCACAATGACAAGGTGGTCCTGGCCTTGGATCTTAAAGGCGCATTCGACAACGTCAAGCACGAAGTAATCCTAGACCACCTCAGTTACACCAACTGTGGCCACAAAACATTCAATTACATAAGACAATTTCTTACAGAACGCCAAGCCTACATACGCATACAAGATGCGGAACACGGACCATACATAATCGGCTCGAGGGGAACACCTCAAGGCGCGGTCCTGTCTCCCCTCCTCTTCAATTTAGCCATGCTTCATCTTCCCTCCAAATTGGCTTCTATGCCTGGTATTCATCACGCTCTTTACGCGGATGATATCACAATCTGGGCCACGCAAGGTAACCTGGGCCACATGGAGTCCTGCCTGCAAGCAGCAGCAACCGTAGTCGACGACTACGCAACCTACTGCGGACTCCAGTGCGCCCTTGCTAAATCTGAATTTGTGCACCTACGTCCCTCCCCTCGGGACACAACTCAGCTACGCATCATTCTCCCCTCGGGGCCGATCCGGGAGGCCAAGGAGATCCGCGTCCTTGGCCTCTTCATACACCACCAACGCAGGGCCGACACCACCCTGGCCAAACTTCGCAAGGTGGGAGACCAGGTGGGCCGCATGGTCCGCCGGGTTTCCAACAAGAGGGGCGGATTACGAAGCAAGGATGCATTGCGGCTTGCCCATGCTTTCGTAACAAGTAGAATCCTCTACTCGACCCCCTACTTGCACCTGCGCAAACACGATGATGACCAATTGGAGGTCATCCACCGGAAAGTCATCAAGCGGGCTCTCGACCTCCCGATCACCACGTCCAACCAGAGACTTCTGGCCCTGGGCTTGGTGAATACTTTCCGGGAACTTCGAGAAGCCCACTTAGTCAACCAATACACGCGTCTTGCACAGACCCCGTCCGGTCGCCGCCTCTTGGACCGGCTACACATCAAACACGACTACCACATTGAGGAAAGGGTGAGAGTGCCAGAACCCTGGAGACGCGCCCTCCGGGTCCGACCCCTTCCCCGCAACATGTCCTAAAGAAGACCATAGCGGTCGTCGCCAGGCGCGCGCGAAAGCGTTGCAGCGACACTATGGTCACCAACAACACGTGTATTACGTGGACGTTGCCGGCCCACACCACGGGGGGTGGTACACGGCTGCAGTCGTACACAACACTAACACAGTTAACGGGCTCACTTTCAAAGCCTACAGCGCAACACACGCGGAGGAGATTGCCATCGCTCTGGCCCTCACTAATCCCACGTCGACACACATCATCACCGATTCGCGAGGGGCTTGTCGGAACTATGAGCTGGGGTGGGCCCCCCCGCTTGCCCAGCGCATACTCCAATCTAGCTGTCTATACTTTGATCCAACTCCGCGTAACCTGATTTGGGCCCCCAGTCACCAGGGACTCCAGGGAAACGAACAGGCCGATCAGGCCGCCCGCGCACTCTCTCCCCGGGCTGTCTCCCTGTCCTTGGAAGCCTACTCCCAGTCAGACAATCTGGCCCTTTCATTCAAAGAAATCACCGATTACTATAAGGAGGAGCACCGGCGTTACCCGGCCCCTTGTAAGGGACTGGATCGCGCTGACGAGCGCCTCCTCATCAAAATTTTTACCAACACTGTACTGTGCCCGGCGGTGCTGAAGCATTTCAACCCATCCTTTGACGGTGCAGTGCCAGTTCTGTGGGGAGGTGGCTGACACCTTCCACATAGTATGGGCGTGCCATTCAAACCCATCCATCCCCCCCAACCCCAATCCCACCAGAGAGGACTGGGAGGCGGCCCTGCTCGGCTGTCAAGACCTCAAGACCCAAAAGGCCTTGGTTCAACGGACGCGGGCGGCGTTGCTTGCCAATGGGGCCCCGGAATAGGGGCTCCACCTAGTACTGTGAGGGGAGGAGGCCAATAGGGCCCTAACCCAATCACCTCTCTGGAACTAGTTCAATAAATGTTTTTCACCACCACCGCCGCCCAACAGCGTGACCAGGGGGGGGGGGTCTATTCTGTAAGAGTCCACTTCGGCTGACGCGATTGGCTCCAGCGGTACGAGCGAGAAGGAGCCAGCCATTCTCCTTCTTTCTCGTGCTGCTGGAGCCAATCGCACAGCCGAAGTGGACAGTCCACTAGGTGGGCTCTTACAGAATACCGCCCCCCCCCCCCCAGATCTCGTTTCGGCCCAAAACCTGCGGACGCGCCGGTGGGACGAGCATTCGTTGAATCGCCAACATGCAATGGCCTACGTTGCCTATGTTACGGCTCGGCCTCATCGGCGCCTGAGCAGCAGCGCCCCCCACGCAGCTCCGGCCGACGCATGGGCCACAGCTACACCGTATGTAGCACATGCGCCGGCCGCAGCTGCATGGGGGGCGCTGCGGCTGAGGGGCCGATGGGGAGTGGCTACAGCGAACACGATCTGTGCGCGTTCTCCGGCGCGGCGGGCGGCGAGAGTCAACATTTCTTACACCGTGGTTGTTTTTTCGATGTTGAAAGAATTGTTCTACGTTGCGTTCCCCCGCCATACAGAATCTGCAGTCCTGTCATTCACAATAAATGATATTGAATCAAAAATAGCGAATTTTTTGTGTGTACACTGTCCATCTTTGAAGGATGACTAACTTGCCTTAAAGGACCACGCCTCGGGCTCGGTCAAAAAAATGTAGTTTCACCCGAAAGGCAAATCATCGATTGCGATAGCAAATTAGTAGAGAGCTATACGGAGTAAGGATAGTTTTATCAGCAGTATAAACTTGGACATACAGCAGCACCACAACGCGCAGAACTGTTGTCGACGCCGTCAGCGTTTTGCCCGCGTTCGCACCAAACGCGCGCGGCGTTGGTGACTGTTGGCAGTGCCTCTGGGGGCGGCGGCTCGGAGGTTTTCGACGAGATCAGAACGGGACGCTTGTCGAGCAGCGTCGGAAGTCTTTACCACCTTCTCGCCTCGCAACGATTTTATATAAATACGCATTTGGTGCCGCAGCTAAACGTCGCCTCCCCTCCCTTACTCCCTTACCCCCACGGCCTTTTGCGCGACGGAAGAAGTCGCGTTTGCTCTCCGCCGTGCGTTTGCACCCAGTGAAAGCGCGCGTCCCTCCGCCATCTGCGGCTGCGGCTGAGATAATGAACCCGAACCACCCTGACCACGCAGGCCCTCCAAGTGGTGCGCAGGCGTTACTGAACTAATTGAATTGCTCAAAGTAAAATCGGTGAGAAAAATCGTAAAGTTCGACTTGACCACAACCTACAGACATGATATCCCCGGATTGCAATTTGAATGTACGAGAAAACATAATTCTTTCACGAGGAAACTCAAACGCAAACCCCTTTTGCAGCATTTGTACCATACAATCCCGGCGCACCTGGTTAGGTTACTTTCAAAAACACCATCCAGACCGCGTTCCTCTCCTCGGCACGTTAGGGAGCCTACGTGCAACGCCCACCTGCAAAACAGGGTTCCATGTAGGCTGCCTAAGGCAGGTCGAATTAGGAGTAAGCCTGCCTAATGCTTTCTGGACACATGCGCGCCTCGGGGTAACAGCAAAAAATAAATAAAATAAAGAAAAAAAAAAGAAATGGCCGCCATCCCGCCCTGCGAACTTGAATGACCAGCGAAGCTGTATCAAACATCGCAAACACCAGAGACCAGCAGAGCTGGGGAAAGCCTAGTAAAATAGTGGCAAACCACAGCCTTCGTTTCCTGGCGCTCAGGATTTCTTCGCGATGTTCTGCGTAGTATCGTGAAGAATACAACCACCCACGTTCACAAGCCTCCGCATCTTCATTTCTTCGCCTACACGAACTCTCGTCTTCCCTCAATCTAAACTCCGGATGTTCTCTTCTGCGACGCTTGGTTTCAGCTTCCCTAGCTCTTGTTTCAGTCTTTCGGAAGCAACTAGTGTCCAGTTCTCTGGTCGAAACCTGCCGAGCCGCCGCCACAGGCATCGGCTGCAGTCACGGACACCAGGCGCGTTCGGCGCGAACGCAGGGAAACGCGATCGGCGTCGGCAGCAGCTCTACGCGCCCACTACCACATCCCTCACTCCTCCTCTCCACCTCGCATCGCTATGCTGCACGATGCTGTTTTAATAGTCTGCTCTCACTCTCGCTCAGCCCTCTCTCTCCCAGCTCGGTGAAGCTACCGTACAGTTCGTATGGGCTATGGCGTTTTTATTGCGATAGCAATTATATGGACACTCAAAAGCAGATTTCTGCCGTCGGCGTCGCCGTCGCCGTAAGGTTCCGCATGACGTCAATGGAGATGAAATTGTAGCCGCGCGCCGAACGCTGTATGTGCGAGTGAAAGGGCGCGAGGGGCGCGCGCTTTCACGGGGAGTGAACGCACGGCGGAGAACAAACGCGCGTTCTGCGCCGTGCTCGCTTAAGGGCTGCAGAAGTAGGCGTCTCTTTCCTCCTTTACAATCACCATATATGTAGAGCAAACGCGCCTTCTTCCGACGCGCGAGAGGCCATGGGGGAGGGGGGGAAGGGGAGGGAGGCGACGTTTAGCTGCGGCACCAAGTGCCTATTTCTATCAGAGGCTCCGCAACAGTCACCAACGCCGTACGCATTTTGAGCGAACGCCGCAAAACGCCGACAGCGTCGACAACAGTTCTGCTTGTTGCCGGTGCTGCTGCATGTCCAAGTTTATACAGCTGATAAAGCTAATATCATTACTCCGTATAGCTCTCTACAAATTTGCTATCGCAATTGATGCTTCACCTTTCAGGTGAAACTGCGACAACTTTTTTTATTGCGATAGCAATTATATGGACACTCAAAAGCAGACTTCTGCCGTCGGCGTCGCCGTCGCCGTCGCCGTGAGGTTCCGTATGACGTCAATGAAGATGAAATCGTCGCCGCGCGCCGAACGCTGTATGTGCGAGTGAAAGGGCTCGAGGGGCGCGCGCTTTCACGGGGAGTGAACGCACGGCTGAGAACAAACGCGCGTTCTGCGCCGTGCTCCCTTAAGGGCTGCAGAAGTAGGCGTCTCTTTCCTCCTTTACAATCACCATATATGTAGAGCAAACGCGCCTTCTTCCGACGTGCGAGAGGCCGTGGGGGAGGGGGGAGGGGGGGGGAAGGGAGGCGACGTTTAGCTGCGGCACCAAGTGCCTATTTATATCAGAGGCTCCGGCAATAGTCACCAACGCCGCACGCATTTTGAGCGAACGCGGGCAAAACGCCGACGGCGTCGACAACAGTTCTGCGTGTTGCCGGTGCTGCTGCATGTCCAAGTTTATACAGCTGATAAAGCTAATATCATTACTCCGTATAGCTCTCTACAAATTTGCTATCGCAATTGATGCTTCGCCTTTCAGGTGAAACTGCGACAACTTTTTGTTTACGCCACGAAATTTTCCGACAAACTAGAGGTACACAGCTTCGCTGTAAAAAAGGTCCTTGGGCCTTCACATTTTAACGTAGAACGGCTTATAATGCCCGTGCAAAAAATGTCTTCCCACCAATGCAGTTGTGTTTAAAAGTGAAACCAACTTTATGGAGGACAGTTTAAGCTTCGTCTTTGTGTGCTGGCTTTCCCACGTTATGCTTTGCAGTAAAGCCTACTAAAAAGAAAAGTGCGACGTGAACGGGGCCCGATAACGCTATCGCGCTCCACTGTTAAAGGCGAAGCTTAAGCGTCCTCCCATTTTTTTCTGGACGCTTTATTTCGTAATACAGCAGCTTTCCATACTCAGCTGCTATTGTAAACAACTGACATCAATCAAGGCGGGTGTTTGGATCTGTGCGCTTCCTACTGTTGCTAGGTATAATTATTGACGCATTTTTTAAACAGGCTGAAGTAAGCGAATATGTGCTTTCGAATTTCGGTGATGTATGATAATTCCGGAACAAGCCTATTATCCACTGCTCACATTCAGTTGCGGCTCCTCGCGTAGGTATAACACTTTGGCCACCCTGCTTATGGGTGTCCTAGCCATCGGGTCTCGCTACCTTTAGTCAGACAGAATGGACATTATCACCCACATGACTTGGTCAAAGTAAAGATGAGATCGTGATGAGATCGTCGTTGACGAGTTGGCTGCGTTCTTACAGCGTCAATCTTTCCACGGGCGTCAATGGACGTGCTAGGCACACCTTTAGTCAGACAGAATGCACATTATAACCCTCATGACTTGGTCAAAGTAGAGAGCACACGTGATGAGATCGTCGTTGAAGAGTTGGCTGCGTTCTTACAGCGTTGATCTCTCCACGGGCATCAATGCACGCACTAGGCAACCTTCAGTCAGACAGAATGGGCATTTTCACCCTCATGACTTGGTCCAAGTAGAGAGCGCATGTGATGAGATCGTCGTTGACGAGTTGGCTGCGTTCTTACAGCGTTAATCTCTCCACGGGCGTCAATGCACGCACTACGCACAGCTTTAGCCAACCAGAATCGCGGAGCTGCCGTGGCGTCCGGAAAGCGTGCACGTCTCGCCCCCCTCAGGACCCGGTTCGGTTCACAGCCCGACACAGATTTACCAAAATTGCATTTCAAGGCCATTAATTTACTTCGTTTGCTGAAACCTCCTTGAGAAATTTGACGTCAATCCGAGCATGTCTTGATATATTTTTACTCTGTGCGTGGTGCGGACAATCTTTCTCGTGCAGCATGTTGCAAACAGAGTGGAGTGCGGTGCAACTGCCTCGTAATCTCAAGACCGCGAGACGCAGCGCGTGGGTGACGCTTGGCAGAGATTCACAGCAGCCACCGCAGACAGACTTCTCGTACGGTGTGGGCTACTCTGGTGCCATCTCGTAGCCATCATCGCCGCGCTGCGCTTTTCTTCCCATGCTTTTGTGACACACTCCTCCTGCGCTTTCCGCCTCGTGGTCGCGCTCAAAGAGGATAAAAAAATTGACGCCAGCTTCACACTAGTGGTGCGAAATCCGAGCAAACAGCGAAGCTGGTTGCCCTTCCCTAGCTTTAACTTGGCTTTTCATTAGCTTTAACTTGCTTCTCTCTTAGGATAGGATAGGAATAAGCTTTATTTGTCCAACACTTATGGTTGTTGGTGCCCGGGGCTAGGCTGCCAGGGGTCAATCGCCGGAGAAAAATATTTAACTTGGCCTTTCTATTAGCTTGGCTTTTGTAGGCTTTAGGTGGCGGTGCTGGGGAAACTCTAGATCGGTGCGTAGTCTTCGGAGTCGCCCTAGAGTGGCAGCGCGGCGCCTTTGGCGCGGCTCCTCCTCTTCTTCGGATGGCCCATAAGGTCGGCGCAAACTCACGAGGCCAAGTGTGTCTCCGCGCTACGGCGACGCGGAGCTATATACTCTGGAGTGACGTAATCGCCTAGCTTTGCCCCCGCGTGGCTGAGGGGGGAGAAGCTAGGCAGTGCTACGACGGAGGAGCGAGCGGCGCTGCTGCAGAGGGTTTTCTGCGTACCCCACCGGATTACCTCCGACTCGAACACTTTCGCTGGTAAAAATTGCTGGAGTAGAAGGGACGCCCTTCAAGTGAAGCCAGCGCTGCCATACTGTGGTGGACAGAAAGCTAGGCAGCCGCCGGATTCTGTGCAGCTGGAGGATCTAATTTCTTTCCTTGGATTTACCTCTGTAATGGATGCTGGTTGGTGCCACATCAGGAAGGCTACAAGCGGTACTCTGCCTTTCTAAACCCTTTCGGTATGTACGAGTCAAGCCGCTTACCATTCAATTTCAAAAAAAAATCTCGCGCATTATTTCAGAAAATGATGAATGGCATTCTAGTTGACTTGCTGAGAAAGTTTTGTGACGTCCGCATTCACAACATCATCACATGTATGCGCACAAGAGCAGAATATGAGCAACCCATTTTGTGAGCATTAGCAGCCCCCAGTAAATTAAAATTACAATTGGCAACAAGAAGAATATTTTTCAGATGAATGCTCTCTTTTTGCGAAAGTTCTTTTAGGCAAAACTGAAAGCACGAAAGAAAAACCTGTACAAATATGGTGAAGCTCGTAAGGCCCTTCAAGACGTGCGCTCAATCGGCGTTTTCTGCGAACTCGCTGGTCACTACCGCGCATTCATAAGGAGTCCGGCTGCAAAGACATTATGACTTACTAAGCTGACCCATATGTATGTACACTTTGTGTCGAGTAACGAGAGTGCAAACCATACCACTACATTGTCGACGCTATATCGTGCGATGCTGTGCTTGTGCTGCCTGGATTCAATAAGCCTTTAAAACTATGCACGGACCCTTCACAACACGGTGCAGGGTCATATTTCATCAGCGAGACAAAATACAGTAGCAAAGAAGGCAAGTCAAAGTGGTTTGTAAGATTGTTCTGCATTCTCCAAAAGCTTAACAATATTGTAGGACAACAGAAAAAGAAGCACTGGCTGTTGTGTTGGCGCTCCTCTATTTTTGAAGCTACATAGTGAGCGGCTCATTCATTTTTTCACTTACAACCAAGCGTTCAGCTCTTGGGATTAACTCAACCTCGAAGGTCAGGAGGACGTGTTTGAAAAGTCATAGACACAGTTTACTTTCGAAGTTACTGATCCGCCAGGTAAGAAGCTCCCTGACTCGCATGGTGTCTCCAGTCTCCACGTCAGAGAAGTGAGCGCATCTGTTCATGGACACGTTCACAGATTGTGGAACGGCACTAAAGACATGCTTTACAACAATGGCAATTTGTTGTGGCCAATCAGCCGCAAAATCGCGTTCCAACGCCCACATGCGTCAGCTCGAGCGGCCCAGATAGACATAATGATGTTCGTAGGACCTCCTACACCCATATCGTAGAAATTTCTTCTTAAGTCGACATATGGGACGGCTGTTTAGATTTTGTGAATCGACTTACGCTTACTATTGGTGGAAGTACGGAGGTTTGCACCTGTGCTCCCCTTACATAGATGTATTTTTTCGACTACAGCGCTCGTCTTTGCAGCGGCGGGTATCGCAAGCTTGCTGATCCTACGAACAGATTTATCTTCGTGAATACGCTATTTTCGTAAGATTTTTCTTACGCCAAAATTTGTTCGTAAGTTCGCTTATTCAATTCCGCCCCTGCAATTTTATTGTGAAGAAATGTTACCGATGGTCTTCTTTGGATCAGCGTGGAATGCTGAATGCTGAAAGTTCCAACTCGCACAGCTTTCTACCTAACTGCAAGTGCTCTTAGTATGACGAATGATATTGTGACAAGGTGAATAACAACGCATTTTATTGAAGTGCCTGCAACTTCGCAAGCGATACAACTATGAAGACTGTTCTAAAACACAATCGCGAAGACACTACAGAATGTACTACATAATGTACACTGTACACTACAGAATGCAGAATGTACACTACAAGAGAGTATGTGTATTGTTAAAATATCTCACACTTTTACAAGAATAGTTTTTCACGCTGGAAACTCGCAACATAGATAGTTTTATAAAAAAAAGCATAGAAATGGGCGTCATTTAAAATCAATGATGAAAAAAAAAATCCTTTCTTACCTGTTTAAGCTCGTTGTCTTCAGATTTCCGTCTACAATCATTGTAGACAGTGCAGGCAATGGCTATAATCTGCTAGAAACATTCAACGTTAAAGGTGGCAAGAAAGCGTTTACAAGGATGTGTATCCACTATAAACAATATTTACGTAGGCAACCGTTAAATAAGCATACGTGATCGATTATCAACACTGGGGCATCTAGTGACAAGACATGTTGCCTAAATTCACAATGCCATCAAACTGCAATTCGATTACGGAGCATTTTGTTACAAAGTAGCAATTTTTTTCAAATGTGACCAACCACATCGGAGACATTCTGCTTCGTTGTGCTTCTGTCTTCTGTGGTATCGTTCCCTCAGGGTTTCTAGTTTGTGCAGTTTAATGTGGCTCCTTTTGCGAGGATATTACGTAGACAGGGGTGCGCGGCCGGTTCTACAGTTCGTAAACTATTGCACAGCGTCAACTTCCAACTTACGTTATAATATTAGGTGGTTTCTTGTCATCTACCTATAGTTACCGTAAAGAAATCACTTGCCAATGAACAATGCCTTCTACGAGGTACAAAATACTTGTCGCAGAGGGTGAAACGCACCAATGGGAAATATATATAGAATAAAAATAAACGTTTGGGACTAGTAAATGTTTCAATGTAACTGAGGCGAAGCTTGAGTTAGCAATGTTTCAGCAGCAGCGCATGACACGTGAACGACCTCGTCACCTGCAGCAATTAGCTGCCAGGATGACAAGAATGAAGGGATCGATAAAACTTGTCGAGGCAAGAAGCTTGATTAGATATGCATCCACAGGAATGTAGCGCGCACTCGTAAACACATTTAAGGCGTCTATTTCACTTCTACCACATTGTTACACACCCATGAAAGTATATTCGCCATGTATTGGGACATACCAATTGGCCAATGAATAAGGCAGTTCATATATATGAAACATGTGAAAATCATGTTGAACGAGCAAGATCGTGCCCTATTCTATGATTACATATGTGAGCTTAGATTCGAGAACCGAGGTGCTTTCAGTGGCAGTACATTGTCAGTGGAAATTACGTCCTATATAGACCAAAGCTTCAGGTCGCACATGCATAGTTAACTGAGAATAATGTATGCCAACACTGAGAAAACTATTCGTCATTTGAATGCGCAAAGCATAAGTACTCTAACTAGAAATGCTTTCTGGGACATCGTTCAGGACACGTAACGCATGCGGTACACGTAACTTGCGTACTTACGCTAAACATAAAACGGTAAAGCAAGGAAAGCTAGACGTAGAGGCAGAATAGATGGAAATAAAAGCGTTTATGAAATACATCTGCATCAGGAAAGCGACACCAACCCACTGGTTTCGCATACGTATTGCTCAAGTGTATAGAATGAGAAGCAGGCAAATTTTAGTGCATGCAAATTGCGACGACAATTTCTGTCCAGGCCTGATACGAAACCTGTAAGAACCAACATAAACTGAAGATGGCATAGCGTAACGGAGACATAGCGCCCCTTGTATAGAAGATGTGCGCGCTTGAAATGAGGTTTTACGCAGAGTGAATATGTCCTGCTAGCTTTTGGTCTGCCTATTCTAAGACAACCTCTACTCCACCACGACAGACCCATTTCTTTCGAGCATATTGATTGCGCTGGGAGGAAAAGTTTAACAATTTATGGTTTAGAAAATCTGATGTACTTGCCTTGCCAAGCAGGTGAGGCGGTATATTTTTAAAGTAATCCACTACTTCCTTCTTACACTGTCGCATCACTTCACCAAAAAGAGCTTTCGCTTGCAATAAACGGGGCCCCGGAGCTGCAAGTAAAATTCCGTACTGAGTATTCCTTACCAATTCTATAGAAAACTAGCGCAGGACTAGTTTTTGGTGACATTTAAACAGAAAGCACGTGATAAAACGTTTTTTTTTTATTTCCAGGATCTCTTTTCTTTAGATTATTCCTATTTCGAAATGTTCTTATTTCTCTTGTCGATAGCGAAATGGGACGGAGCGGGGACTTTTGTCAAGAAGATAAACGCTTCATAAATATTGCGTGCTCGCTGCCTCAGGTTATTAAGGAAGCCCTCTGCCCTGTGATTTTTCTCCGTGTCTTGTTTCGCAATAATTGAACTCTGCTATTTAAAAATACGTACCAACCAGTCCAGTTAAACACGCACTTTTACGGAGATCCGAAACAGTTGTTCTTGGGCGAATGATGGCCGAAGCTGGGGACCACGTGGCTGCCATGGCGGAACCGCCAGTGAATTGTAGCGCTTAGTACGCGCAGTACAGCCGGCGTAGGATAGAGGAACATTCGTCGGATATTATTAAAGTATACGGGACACTTTATAATAATCCTCACTAGACAGAAGCGTTTCAAAAGACTCTGGTGTAGCGACGTAGCGTATGCTCCTTCGCATAGATAAGCATTGCTGTGTTATCATCCGCTCCATCTTTGTGCCATTAAAAATTACATCTCTCTATAGCTATGTCATCAGTAATTTGTGGTACAGTAATAAAAGCAACACAGCAAATCCACGTGGTGCTTGTTTGTCGTTAACTGCATTTTACAAAATCGGTTTTGCCGTGTAACACAGATTTGCTAGTTGAACTGGATTACTCTGATATCGACATTATTTGCAGAATCAATCAGAATGAATGTTTACTAATAACAGATTTCAGCTAAAGAATTTTTAAACTGATTATTTTACGGGCGGTATTGCAATTTACAAAATTAAGCCGGTGCTCTCGAAAGTCAGATCCATCTGAAACGAATTCCGAGTATGACAGCAGTTTGAGGATAAGTGTCGCCAAAGTTTGCGACCAAATGCATTGGTGCTTCAGTAATTTTTACCTCGAATGAATAAAAAGATGTTTTGCAAAGAAAAAGTCACTGTAATTGCCGCGCACTTTATCAAAATATTTCACAGCGCTTATCCAAAATGTCTTCTTAGTTTACAAATTCACTCCAATAAGATGTGCTTTGTGAAATTCCCTGGCTAAAATTCGTGTATAGCAATATGTACGCCACAGTAATTACATAGAAAGCTGGTTAGGGATATTTAAATATACAATGGCACATGCTGATTTTCCGTGTATGTAATGTACGCTTCATGGAGTTGTCCAGATCAATGAGTAGATTTGTGCTCAATGCCAATGGCGATATAAAATACGTGTTGTAAAGTTGAAATAAAATAACGCACCCGGGTATACTGAAATTTAGTTACTGAACAGTTAAGGGACGCACTGCCGAACGTGACACAGAAGCTGAGCGTCTAACCAATGATGAGGAATGAAATGCCTTGAAAAATATATCCAGAGAAAGAATCGCCAAGAGACAATAAAATCGCAAAATTTTACAAAACATAGTGGGGTTATTGTGCCAGCATTCATGCGACCAGTGGCGTAGCCAGAAATTTTGTTCGGGGGGGGGGCTGAGGTCGCAGCGGGGCCTCCTCCTTATAGAATTTGTCGAGAGATCACATACATGAATATTAACGGCATTGCCAATGCCATTGCATATTAGTTGCTGCAAATAAATTATTCAATGCTACGCACTGTCAAGTAAAATATGTATATTCTCATAAAATAATATATTCGTATGTCCCAAAAGTTGTGGCAGAATTAAGTGATAATAATGCTGCCGCGTTTTTTTCTTTGTCTATTTAATAAGTAAAGAAAGTATCACATGAACTTTAGAACTATATCGGTTCGAAACCAGGAAGGCAGTGCATGCAGCTGATATGAAAAACGTAAAGGCCATGAAATGAATAAGTTGAGGACAATATTTTGATGAATCTTTGTCATTCAAGAACCTTGTATACATTTTTGCACATATGCAACGGCCACGAAAAAAACTCAATGACGATGTCCTTAGTTGCAATCGATTGCGCAGGAGCAGCAGTTACCGGTCGTGTATTGTGAGTAATTCAACCGAAGTTATAGTCGCAACAGTGAGAACATATCAAAAGCAGGAGTTCTGCAATATATACATTAGAAACGTGAAGATAGAATGGAATATACAAATGCCAGATACAACTCGCTAAAGGGCAAATAACAGCCGCTGGAAACAAAGTTCAGTGCTTGTATACACAAAACGTAAGATAGTTAAATATACGTCTAAGTCTCCAATAAATCTACGTATTTAAGCAAACGTCACTGTTTTTAATGCGTCATACAAGACAAATAAACATGTGGCGCAGTAACAGATAGTAAACTTTGCGCACAGAAAGACAAATGATCTAGACAAGAACAAAACTATGATCGCAGAAATTGTGATATGTACTCGGGCCATGCGGCAGTCGCGACAGCGCCATATGGGTATAGAATAACAGAGGAATAATGCAGAAATCAGTGCGAAAATGTGTAATTTAACTGCCTGCACAGCGGCAACAATTATTCTGCACCCAAAGTTAAAGGAGAGTATTGCTTCGTTTCAAAAAAAAAAGAAATAAAAGCAGGTAGCTAAAAAGGAAAGAAAGGGACAAACGAAAGCCACAGATGATGCGGCAAGTTGAACTACCCAACATCCGAGTGTGTTTTTCGCAAATTCCGCGTGGGCTGGGCTTTCAATGAGCAAGGTCGGTCAAAATTGGTTATTGATGTCCTCGTAATTTTCGTATTCGCATGATAATTTTGATCATGATGCTAACTGCGAGAATAAACGGCTAACATTTCTGCGGTTTTAAAAGCTAATGAATAGTCATACGTTTTCATAATTACGATCTTATGGAACTGAAGAACAGAGATATTTACTTGCATTGATTTTTGCTGCTTCGCTATCTAAAGGACAAACTTATCTCGGCGAGGAAGTTGAGCGAAGCGGTCAATGACTTCGGACACGTTGATGCCGACGTCTCTGTGGGTGTATAGAAGCGCCAGCCTAGCCATGCGTTCCACAGACATTGCAGAGCGCAAGTAGTTTTTTAGTAAACTCTTGTTAAAAAATATTCTCTCTGCGCTGGCAGTGGGCACTGGAAGGGTGACTAGAATCTGCAGCAATTTGTACACACTTATATAGAACCTGCAGTCGCAATGAGAGAGGGCATCTATTTAGGTGCTAAAACCTAAAGCACTCCCTCAATGCACAAATGTACCTTGCACAAACAGTAGGCTGTTCGATTCCACCGATGTCCGTCGTTTCGTTAGGAAGTATGGAGAAGCAGCATGCTTTTGCAACTAGGCTTTCCTTGATAATTTCACCACAAATTTCTGTAATTTGGTTTTGGGAATCTGGGCTTAAATACGAGGCACTACGTGGGCAACTTTCCAAATGGTTCTTCAGATATGTATCTCCACAATCAGCTCGCATGCGAAGAAGCGCTGTGAGAATACCTGTATTTTCAGCGGGGGCTATGCTTAGATCCATAGGGCCACTGTCCCTGAGGCCACGGAGAGCCAGACCTTGTCGCCCGCAAAAAAAATTTCCTCCATAATAGGCCATTGACTTTCTTCTGTTTTATCATATTTTACTTTGCCTGCCCTGGGCCAACTGATCGGTCACATTGGGCACGCTTCCTGAAAATATTTGGAGAAAATTATCAGCTGCTAGCTCACAGTCACGATGATATTTAGTATTTTCGTGTGTGTGGAAGATTGCGAGCGCGTGCTTTCACTTCTGGAACGGCTTGGACACGAGGGCTCCAGTGCACGCATGTAGGCCCAAGTCTATAAGAGCAGTAACCCCGTAAAGCTTCAGAATTGAAAATCTTTTAAACCACGCCTTTCGGAATGTCAGTGCACCTTTTGCGTCAAAGTTTATGAGAACTTTATACTGATAAAGTATCCTAATTGAAATCCATGCGCTCCATAGATTCCGCGGCCGCTGCGAGATGCCGCAACGCGCCCGCTCGCTATGGAAAAGCCCTTGAAAGTTTATGCTCGGATGGGGCTCCTTGCGTTACGTGACTCCAGGACTCCAGGTGCAAGGGCGTTGCCACGAAATATAGCCCGAGTTCGCAATGTTGGTGCCGAAATGTCATTTCGAGCGTGAAAAAGACATTGTAGACAGAATCCAGAATGATTCCCGGCGTCGGTGGTAGTTTGGGTCGGCGGTGCATGCCGACACGAAAAAAATTTCGGGCGGGGCTGAAGCCCCATCAGCCCCCCCCCCCCCCCCGGCTACGCCCCTGCATGCGACACTTTATTTGACGATCCCGGCTGCAGCGGCCGGAATTCAATGGGTGTGAAATGCAAATACGCCCGTCTACTCAGATTTAGCTGCATGAAAAACAACCCCTGGTGGTCCAAATTATCCAGGTGTCCCCGGCTACGGCGTGCCTCAGAATCAATTCATGGTTTGGGCGCGTGCAACCTCGTCATTTAGGTTTTTTAATGGCAACGCCTGAGGACTTCAAGCCGACGGGGGACTTGGAGGAATGTCAACATCATAATCATGCAGCAGAGAGGGAGAGGTAAAAAATGGGCCCATGTTCGCAAAAAAGGCCCTTAAGCTAGAATGGTTCGCAACTTCTCACGTCAGCCAATCGCAACGGCGGACATAGAATTACTGACCGCGACTGGTCAATGACAACTGCATTGCCCATCCGAAACGTATGTAAATTTGATCCCTGAACAATATGAGGTCCAAAAGCATGCCGTGGAATGCTTTTCGGGGGGGGGGGGGGAGGGATGTGCGTGTCGGAAAGGAGAGAGAGAGAGAGAGAGAGAGAAACATCATTGACACTAAATTTCACTGGCACGCTTCCTGCAGGGAGGCCTCGGTCGTGGGTGGAGCCCTCAGTCCAGGACCCCATGAGTCTTGGCCGCACGGCCCGCACTCCTGAGCAGATCAAGCTGGGCTTCGAAATCGACGCAGGACAGTGGAGGTTCCAATTATTGTGCTGTTTATGTGTGTTACAAAGTAGACATTTTGGTATATGGCATGCCCAGGTGGCATGGCAAAGCATAGCCGGTTCGTTTCAATCGGCACCAGTGTTTGGATATTGCGTGGGATACATCGCCTGGTATAGCGGACGATGTCGGAATGTGTAATTGCCTCTACAACACTGTCTCCTTATTCGTGAGCGATGTATAGAGCGGCGGAATTTTCGTCTTTAATGTCTGAAGTGTTGCAGGATGGCGTGAAACTCTTTGGGGATGTGAAGTTGTCTTGCCCCTTAATTCACTATCTTCCAGCTGACAGGCTCAAGGGACCAAGACCGGATGGAATAACATACACTGCTTTGTACCACCAAGGTCAAGAAGGACAGCGACTAGTGATTTTTTTTTGACAGGTCATGGTAAGACGACGTCGTTCCACAGGAATGAAAACCAGCCACGTGGTACCGCTAAAAGCGGAAAGTCACCACCGGAACTGTTATCATATCGGCCTGTAGCACTCGCCAGCTTCCTCGGGAATCTCATGAAATCTCGGGAATTTCGGAAATCTCATGATCGTCATGCGTATCGAATAGTACCTTGAAACACGCAAAATTTACGCTGACTCCATGGCGGGATTTCAATGGGGCCGTTCATCGATTCACAATGTCGTCGATCTAGAGCAGCAAGAAATCTGGGAAGCGATTACTATTACCACACTTTCTTGACGTGAAAGGCACTTACCACAAAGTTTCCCAGCAAGCCATCCTAGACGCACTTTTCACAATTCAACTAGGACGGCGATTATTTCAGTTGATCCGAAACTACTTCACACGAAGGTCCTTGTTTGTACGTACAGCAGATGGCCCGACTACCGACCACTACACATGCCATGGCGTTTCCCAAGGCGGGGATCTGTGCCGTATTCTTTTCAACCTCGCGCTTCTTGGGCTGGCTGAACCCCTGCCGGAAACAGTGAGTGTATCGATTTACGCCGACGACATCTGCATCTGGGCATCAGCACTCACTCGCCTGCAGGTTCGTGCAAGGCTACAGAGGCAGCATCACAGGCATCTGGCTATCTTTGCACACAAGGCATAACCATGTAGACAGAAAAATGTGCGTTAGACGCTTTCACGCGAAAAGCGATGTCTGATTATCGAGTATGCATCAATGGCCAGCCAACTTCGCTAGTTCACAGGGACATGTGCTATTGCGCTTCGACCCTTTTGGCACTGCCTCAGGTTCGGCCCATATTTTTTTTCCGACGACGGACAGAGTAACTGCCGGCTTAAACAGCTCCGCTGTTAAAACCGGGTGCTTCGTTTCCTTTTCTTTTAGTTTCTTTGTGAGCGTAGACAGATTTGAAATGTTTCACTACACATATTCATGTAATACCTTAAAGGAAGAGATTGCCCTATATTCAAAAACAGACTTGAAGATTAGACTATGATGTGAAACGCCGTTGATGCCCTAACAGTAGTGTTGTATATCACCGAAGACAAGTTTTCTTTCATCGGGAATATACAATACCGAGGCACAAATGTACAAAGTGAACAAATATAAAAGGAATTTTTCTTTTAGGCATGTGTATGACACTGCCATTCTGAGATTTGCAACGTATGAAAGTAATTACATTTATTTTTCACGTGAGCTAAGTTGATGTTTTGGAGTAAAGTTGCTTATCTTCGAGAGAAAGAGAGAGAATGACATGTGAAAGGCAGGGAGGTTAGCCAGGTCTGAGCCCGGTTGCCTACATTACACTGGGGAAGGGAAAAGGGGAGAGAAAGATTAAGATATCGCCGACGCAGTAACAGTTCTCTGCTCTATATCAGAGATGGTCACTCAGTCCGGATCCAATACTGTCACTTAATCCGGTAGGTTTAAATATCGCAGCAGCGCTTTTGTGGCATTTTGTAGCTGTCACATGCGAGGCCATGATCCCAAGATATCGTTCAAGGTGAATAGTTTTCTATCCAACTGTTCTTGAGCTGTGCAGAAGTCGTCTTTCATTTGCAAAAGATGGCTAGTAGCACAATAGGTGTTCGATAGTTTCCTCGACACCATAGGCATTGCACTCGGTGCTATCAGCCGCTCCAATCATACATGTATATGCATAGGTGAATGCAACGCGCGGCCGTAAGAGGCGCAGTATTGTTTCCGCACTTCGCGAAAACCCAGGTAACATCCGCAGTTGCATAGATCGGTCGGCAGAATGCAATCGACGCTGGGTGAATTCAGTTGCGTGCCACTTCTCTAATGTCATACGGTGAGCTAACACGCTTAAGTATTGGGTTGCGTCAGTCTTTGACTAAGGTACAGGAACAAGGATTGTTTCTTCGTGTGCTTTCCTAGGAGCTTCGCCAGCGAGGTCGTTGCCGGAGATACGGCAATGACTCGGCAGCCACTAAAACACGATGGCGTGCCTTTTCGCGATCATATAAGGCGCGTTTCTCGTATCTTCGACTCGAGTCGTTCACAAGAACTGCGACAAAAAGTTGACAAAAAATTGAGGGACACTTTGTAAATTCCAAAGTGTGTTCGGCAAAAGCCTGTGCCCATTCGACTGACTACCGACGCATGCGCATTCGCTCATTCTTCTTCTGGCGTTTGGTATCGGGGGAATCCACATTTTTGGGGCGCTTAACCGAACAGCGTGTCGTGGAATCATCACCGGGCAGCTTGGAAGGCATCCGACTAACTCGACTGCTGCAACGAGACGTCTGACGAAGGAGTGTTGCCGCGCGCGCCGCTGTGCCATCACGTGATTGCTGAGAGAGTGTAAGGGGGAGAGGCCATAGCTGTGGCGGCGCAACTGTTGCTATGCGCCGCTGTGCCATCATGTGACTGCTGAGAGAGTGTGAGGGGGAGATATAGCCAATCAATAGCTAATCGATAATCAATCAATTATCAATAAATTCCGGAAAATGTAGTGGATGACTTGGTAGTGCTCAGCCTAGCCCAAATACCATATCAATAACCAATCAATAGCTAATCGATAATTTACAAATAATCAATTAATTCCAATAAATGATGGGATGACTTGGTAGTGTTTAGCCTAGCTCAAATGCGTGGCCAATACCGTGTGATAGCCAATCGATAGTGAAGCAAAAGCTAATCGATAATAGATCAATAATCAATAAATTCCAGGAAATGCTGGGGGTGACTTGGTAGTGCTTAGCATAGCCTAAAAGCCAGGACTAGCAGGTGCCCATCAGCTGCGCTGAGTCTTTAGCATTGCGCCTCCACTGCAAGCTATGCTAACTTTTTGGTGGTTGCTATCGCTTTACACATTTGTTTATAGTGCGTGAAGATGCACTTTATTTTTTATTATATCGAGAACCATTGCGTTTATGTTTGCAATTATATTAGTGTAGTTGCTTATAATAGCTTCATATTATTGCCATAGCAATTATATGGACACTCCAAGCGAATTATTGCCGCCGCCGTCGCCGTCGTAATGGTGTTCCGTATAAAGTCGAACGGCGACAAAATCGGCGCCGCGCGACGTGTTGCGTGTGCGAATCAGCGTGCGAGGGTGAGCCGGCTACCGCAGCTTATACTCGCGCACGTGAGAGAGGAAGGTGGTTGGAAACGCATGGGTCTTCGTCTAGGTGCGAGGAACGGGCAGGAGGCAACGGAGACGGGAGGGGGGGGGGGGGAGGGGGGAGGATGCGTTCTGCTTCCGCGGCTGCTGCTCACAGAGCTAGCTTGAAAGCGATCTGCGACACGGCCGAAGTGTGCGCCCGCGGGAGCCTCATCTTCAAAGCGATCTGCGATGGTCCAACGTGCATTCGCCGAGTGCCGGTAGCTTCGTATACGCTGCGCTTTCGACGTTTAGTTCGCGTTGAAGCGAGAGCCAGCGCGAACCTCAATTTGCTCGCTGCCGCTGGCGCGCTTTATCACTCCAGCGTTTTGACGAGCTCCCGCGGTCATCGAGCGAGATGTGTTCATGTTTACCTGTGCGCGAGTGACACCGTGATTTTTTATTTAGTTAGTAAGCGAATATTTACAACTTTATACAGCCGATAAAACTACTATCCTTATTTCGTATAGCTGTCTACTAATTTTCTATCACAATCGATGCTTCGCCTTCCGGGAGACACTGCGACTTCTTTACTGCATAGGCGGTAGACATCTTATAACTACTTAAAAACTGCGTATGGTTAGAAGAATGTTTTCAGGTAGGATTTTGCATTCTATAATATTGTTTAAATAATATGAGGGGCCGCTGAGCGTGGTACCCTTACTTCGGCAAGTGCATTTGGGACCCGATATTTCCCTCAATCTGATTTTCTTTCAGCTTTTATTGTGCAATCCATTCCGTCTTTAGCGTCAGATAAAGCTTACCTTCAATTTTCTGCACTGCTGCTACGCGTAATGTAATTTCTTACAATGCCCTTCAGCATTGCGCACTTTTTGCTATAGAACGTTTTATATGTCAATTGACCTCATTTGTATAACATTCTCACCGTAGAAGCAGATCAACTAACATGGTTTATTGTCTCAAACTGTCTTGCTGTCAGAATCACTGCTGCGGAGATATTGTGTCTAACTTCTACAACGTGGGGGTCTTTTACGCGCACCCAAATCGTTTCGTGCGTATCACTAGCGTCAAAATGCGGCCGCAGGGTTTGGTAGTCCAACCGACGATGTCCTAACCCCTAAAGCACCATAACAGCTAGGCTGTCGTATTCGTCCACCAGACAAGTTAAGGGACACTTGAACACAATATTTTGTTCATTTTCATGCCGCTGCCTACGCAATTTGGTGAAGAAGCCAGTGATACTTGAAAATCTGAGACACATAGAGAGAGAAAAGTTTAATGATACAAAATGCAGAGAGGTCGGCTTGAGGTACACTCCTCTAGCCAGCTACTCTGCGCTGGGGAATAGGAATGGAAGAGGGAAAGAACGAGGGAAGAAATGAGAGCATGGTGTGTGACGATAACGACAGGAGGATGTAAAGTATACAACAAGCAGTTAGGTATACTCAGCGCCTACAGTCCAGGTCCGTACTTTAAAAAAATCTAACAAGACCTGGATGGCCTAGATGGCCTAAAAACTCAATTTAACGTCTTCCAAAGAGCTTAAAAGCAGATCAGCAGAGCATTGTAGTCGCGGAGGCAAGTAAGAAGGAATTCTCACGTGGCAGTTCCGATTTGCACGAGGATCCAGGAGCAACAATATATTGCATAACGGTACTGACCAGGGCCAAGAATATGTAGGCTGCGGATGGTGATCGCATTGCTGAGCAGCCAGAAAATTTGGAGTTAACGCAGCAGCTTGGCAGAAAACTGCGTAAGAAGGCGGCATTTAAAATATTGGTTTCTTTCTAAGGAAAAACCTTACTATATCGTACTATATGAACGCTTGAAGGTGGCAGCTACTTATGTGTTGCAAACATTTGCCATTAATTTATCTCCACTTCATGGAATGACTGTTTCATTATATATTTTGTTTCCTATCACAGAAGAGAGTGCTACTGCGTGTAAAATCGGAGAGCTGATTCCAATGCAGACTACCTAAATATACGTAAGCACATTCCTGATTGCAATACATACCACTTGGCGTTACGGTTTTGATTTACACTTAAGAAACTGATTTCGGAAAGCCTGGAATCGCCAGTATAAATGATTTTATTTGAATACAGTGAATGAATACAGCGAACTGAAAGACCAGTCTAAACGAAACCAAGTACATCTTCGGAGGAGCTACAAGAGTCATGATTCTTCAATATCAGAAAAATCTCTATCTGTGTAGTTGGCTTCGTACGTGATCTCGCTTTCTGGCTTTCACAGCCCTTATACCCAAAGAAAACATATCAATATGAATATTTCAGTAATACAGGCCACGATTATCACTACCACACCGAGAGGATAGGATGTTCCATCATGCTTTGCACAACTGTTAGAACAGGACCAATTACATACCCGAAGTGCAGTACTTTCTCTGCTAACATAGAATGCAGCTTTCATACCTTTCGACTTCGTTCCACCCTTTTATTGTTACTGCAGATGCATTTATCCCTTGCCATGGAGCACTTCGCAAATTCTATATATCGCGAATGGTAGCCTGTAGATTTACGACTTTGAGCAGGCTTTACCTGCTATGTAGGCAAGCTTTAGTAAGCTGCCTTGAGCGTCCCTGCCATTCTGAAGCTTGCGAAGCAGTCATTCATTACAAATTTTCCTCAGGTCACAAATTAGCTCCTGCAGCAGCTGCCATTTTGCAAACTATAATGACTGCTCAAATAACACGGAACCATTAGGTATTTATTTTTTCGTTCCAATATATATTCTTGCATATGTTATACCTTGCTTTTTCTGAAAAGGAAGCCGAGAGCGCACATAAATGTCTGTCCCAATAGGAGAATTCCGTTCGAAATTTCGCACCCTGTCGTTTTTCGTTTTCCGCTAGCAGTTCTTGGAAAACATCCCAGCTGCATCACGGAATTTGAATTTACAGTTGTGTAGATATAGGTGGAAGCTTCAAACTCCTAAAAATAATAAAAAAATCAAATTTGGAATATGCCGTGAAAAAGAACGCACATTCAACTCCCGTGGACATCTAAGTAAAGCGGAGCATTTTGGATGTGATTGGCTGATGAAAAATGTGTGTGTGATATGAAGTTGGTTTTCAAGGTATACATTGATCAGTAATAATGAAAAGTATGTTATAAGAAGAAATTGCTTTTTTTGGCAGTGAGTTATAGATAGGCAAGAGACTAAATACACATATTTACATGCAGTGCATCACAAATACATTCTTTGTTTAAATTTTTAGTGTTATATCTATAGTGTCGTGTTGCGCTCCGGGTGTTTCTGATGTGTCGGTCCCTTATAGTGCAAATGCGGATCAAAACGCACCGAGCCACTCAACGCGTTGGCTTGTCCGCGATAAAGGGTGATCTATATCACTTGTCAAAGCATGTGTCCGTGGCGCTCAGCGTGAGAGGTTGAGGCGGAATGCCCTAAGAGAACTTACGAGCAAATTCTTGCGTAAGAAAAATTATACGAAAAAAGCGTACTCACAAAGCGAAAACTGTTCGTAGGATCAGCAAGCTTGCGATGCCTGCCGCTGCAAGGCGAGCGCTGTAGTCGAAAAAGGCGAGTATATAATGGTATCACACGTGGGGAACTTGAGTACGTTTGCCCCAACAGTAAGCGTAAGTCTACTCAGAAAACTTAAAACAGCCGTCGCAGCTGCCGACGAAAAAAGGAATTTCTACTGTAGAGTGGTAGAAGTCTTACGAACATAATTTTATCTATCTGCGCCGCTGGAGCTAAGCGGGTAAGCACAATGTTACAGGGTTGGCCAGAGGCCACAAGTGATAGCGAGAATGGCGTGCGCTTATAGCTTTGTGGCACACTCTCACTTGTCATTTCTGAGGGCATTGCTTTAGTGCATAATAGTATTGGGCATGCGTTGCTGTGGACGGCAGTAACAATAATGCTATACTGCCAATTTCTGCCTAACGTCTAATAGGCTGTGTTTCAAAATTCGCTAATAGCCTGACTTTTCATACTCCTCGGACATTCTGTGGGGCGGTAGCAAATGAAAGTGTGGTTTACGTCCCTGACCAATGTCAAGTTTGTCCTTAATGTGCTTTGAGCACTTCTATAAATGTATTTTTTGCCAGTGACTACTCTATTTTTTTCTTTTCCCTCCTTATCTATTATTTCCCTTTCCCCCTCCCCAAGTGTAGGGTAACCAACCGGGCACTTCCTTGGTTAACCTCCCTACCCTCTTCGTTTCGATATATCTCTCTCCCTCTCTCTAGTTTGAGCTTTCCCTCGCTGATAGGGCTGCGCATGATTACATTTCCAAACGATTTTAACGCAATAGCGTTTAAGGCCCCGTGTCGCAGAAATTCCGGCGTCGGCGTTGGCGCCCGCGGCCGAGAAAGGCATCCCCAACCACGCAGGTCCTTCAAATATATTCTACCACTAAAGTTGCTCACAATTTGTCTTGCATTCATTAAAAAGTTATTCCTCGGAATTCTGAGAGTGACAGCCCACAAATAATTGTCACGAAACAAAACACCGACAGCGCATGCCTTTTTATTCTAAATCTTCTCAGGCTGAAATATTAAAGGTGCAAACAATAAAAGAAGGCCAGCCCACGAAAGAGGTCGCGTTTCTACCAGAAAGCGCGCCTTCGTGTATAGCGTTCGCCGCCAGGGTTTCCCGGTAAACATAAGCTGCAGTTGCCGGGAAGTGTGAGAAACAGTCAAGGATCTTTGAATGCTATCGCGTTCCACTCTTGAAGGCGAAGCTTAAGCGTCCTCCAATTTTTTTAGGCTGTAATTTTCCCGATCAACCATGTGAACAAATTTTATCTAGAGCCACTCGGAATGTTCAACCGTTATGTGCTTCGTGTGAGGTGCTGCACACAATTCCGATGTGCACTTTTAACGTGTGTTATTATCGAGCTGGCAAATATATGGAAACATCGGCGCTGATAATTTTGGGGATGTTCACTCGTTAGCTGTTTCTTCCGTGAGGTCTCACTTTGGTTATGACAGACACCGTAGCTAGTGGCTTCAGGCCTCGACGTAACCAACCTATGATTTATTACTGGGCTCCAACATTCAAGTGTACGCCCATTTGTGTATTTCTCCTATTTCAGAATGCGGCCGTTTGAACCTGCATAACGGAGTCTTGACCTCATGGGAGGGGTCACCGTGTATTATTAGCTGACGAGAAGCCAAGAATAATCGATGGATAATTTGCGACGTCAATGTAGGATAGGTATGTGGAGCTCGCATGTGTGTATGTTACGTAGCGACTATTACTGTCATAATTTTAGGAGTTTCTGTATTCGTGGCTTCTTCATTTATATTTTAGGGCTACTTTAATAGCTCTCTCCGTGCAATCGACAAGGATTCAATGCGAAGGGAGCGCACGTTTCGGCATTGGTTAGCGCTCGACGACATGGTCGACCAGTGCCTTAAAAGGTACGGGCTGCTGCAGAAGCTGATATTGAGCCTATGTGTGCCATTGTAACAACACCTGAACCGCGTGCAGCGCAATCACATACCATATCAATGAACGTACAGGGGCTGGTGGCCTTTACTTGGGGCCATATGAACTATTTATTATACAGCTTTCTTTTCGTTCTTTCCCTAATTAGTACCGTAGTAAAGTACCGTAGTAAATATATTTATTCACTTTGAGATATTGTGATGGTGGAGGTGGTGGTGATGATGTCGACACAGGTCGGGTTAGGCTGGCAGACCTGGCCTTCAACTGCTCTGCCTGAGCGTCTCTTTGTGAGCCAATTATGACATCATAAGTGCATCAGTCTTGCCGCTCGCAGAAATGTGAGCAGAATGCTTGACATTTCACACTGCTATTCTTTTGATGGCGGTATGGTGAACGGCCGAGCGCGTTCTTGCTTCTGGGTGCTGTAGCAGACGCCGGGGGAAAAGGAAGCGGTCGAACAGGGGTGAGCAGTGATGTGCCGTAAGAATATGCGATCATATTACCAGTTCACCACGCTTCTATCATACCTTGTCATTTTATCCGAACTCAGCTTTTTCCTTGATCTCCTACAACGCTGTAAGTTAAATGCGCTGCCGCTTCGGTTGCGTCCTTATCTTAGCGTAAGAACTTCAGTGCTAAGAAATTGCCTACAAATGGCGCAGCTTAATGAATTCCGCCCCAGGTACGTACGGAAAAGTTCCTTGAACTCGACTACGAAGCTTCGCTTTAAGAACAATCGGATTGTGAGACACGCCATAATGGGGCACTCCGAACTAATTTGTTCAGCTGCGGTTCTTTAACGCGCACCCAATGCACTGCACACGCGCATGCTGGCATTTCACCCCATCGAAAGATGACAGCTGCGACAAGGTCGATTCACATAGGTCGCGAAGCTTCGGGCGAAAAGCGGTTTAGAACCAATTGTCACTGACATCAGCAAGGGTGGTTATGGGAGCAGCGATTGAAGCGCGACTATGTCTGGAGGGAATAAACGCTGGGAAAGAAAAACGCGTTTTTTTTAATTAAAGCGAGACGCAGTTAGATTCATTCAATGAAAATAAATTTCCTAATGCTTTTCATATACGCATGGCGAGAAAAGAAGGTACAACTCTATTTTACTTGATCATTATCAATGCTACCTTTTTTCAGCGCCCACCGTTAGAGCGCCCATCGATAGCGGCGGGCGTTGACGCCGCTATCACTTGCAATGCAATGCAGCTCTTGGAGCGCGTAGAAAGGCCCGTTCGTAAAGTTCACCTGTTACAATACGCCCCCCGTCACATGTTTTGTTGTTTTGCATGTCGACGTTTGTCTGAATTAGGTGACGCGGGTATTTTATTGTTTCTTAACCTGTGCAGTCAAAAGTAGTGAGTTGTGACCGTCGGATACCTGTTTATTTTAGTTATTTTCGTGCGACAGCGCTGGCCGGCGAGCTTGGCGTCCGACGAAAGGACGAGCACTCTATGGAATCTACGCCCAAAGCGTTCGTCAGCCTCCAAAGAAAGTATGTTCTTTGCAGCGATGCGATTTCGACACCCGTACGGCTGACCTTTTCCTGCATCGCTTTCCGCGCTGAAAGCTCGGAACGCCCATCAAGTCGAATGGCGGGGCACTTGAATACACAGCTCTAATGGCAAGCCCCCCAAAACAAATTTTGCGCCTTTGAGAACAAAATGACGTCACTTGTGTTTTTAACAGATATGGCGTCACATTATTTTTTCTTCCGCCGGAAGTGTTCCCTCCTCACACAGATGGCGTTAAGCCCCATGAACCGCCGATAAGCCGCCATGTTTTGAACGTATGGGCTTCTATGGAAGCTTCTTCGCTACAAGGTGTATTTAGCTTGGCCGCGACAGGGATACCCTC
Organism: Dermacentor silvarum; assembly: GCF_013339745.2. NCBI lineage: Eukaryota > Metazoa > Arthropoda > Arachnida > Ixodida > Ixodidae > Dermacentor > Dermacentor silvarum. The sequence continues at coordinate 34,955,911 of NC_051162.1, forward strand.
GAAACCCTCGTTCACAGACTGATTTTCTCGCTCTAACTGCATTCACCCCTGCACATTACAGCGCAGGCGCACGAGCACCAAAATGCGTTTCAAAATATTTCTGAGGAATGGCCCTGCTCATTGTAAGCTCCGCGGTGTACAGACATAAAGGGAGAAACTAAAATGAAGGAAAGGCAGGGATGAGTATTGAATGGAAAGAAAAGTACGTTCTGCTACCCTGTGGTCGAGTTAATTGGTTGGATAATATACTTGCTCGCGCATGCGCAGTAATCTTTATTGTGGTAAAGATTGTATGGACATTGCAAGCGGATTTCTGCCATCGGAATCGCCGTCGCCGTGAGGTTCCATATAAAGTTCAAGGGCAATAAAATCGTCGCCACGCGCCGTATGTTGTAGTGAAAGCGCGCGAGGAACGCGCGCTTTAAAGGGACACTAAAGAGGAACAGGAAGTTCAGCTGGAATAAAAGAGGGACCTTAAGGAATGCATGCAGTTTTTGTTGGGTGCAAAACTATGAGGTATTAGCGGAGAAATTCGTAAACAAAGACCAAATATCTCTTCCTCAATTTCTCTCACCCCAGATTTGGCGCTGAAGCAGTGTCGTCACAAATTTCATGGCTCTCAGCGAATCAGAATGCGCCATGATACGTCACCGCTTGCGTAAACGGCCGAGGCACTGGATGCATCATGGCTGCATGCATGGTCGCTGCGTTTGCGTTCGCCGCGATGGAAACCGTTGCTGCCGCTGAACCTTGCAACGAAGAGCTCGCCAGGGAAGCAGGACTGCATTTCAGCGATATTCAGTGAAAAGGAGCACGAAATGATCCTCTGTGCTCGCGCGGTGTTTCCGCGTACGATGGCGGTGAGGAGCCGGCCGCGCCGACAGAAAGCGAAGCCTCGTTTTCGTCAACAGAAGTCGAGTTGGCCGCTCCGCCAGGCGACGATGTGCCCGATAGAACAAGCGTAGAAAATGGCGCGCGTACTCGGTATGCTATTTTCGTGTTTTTTTAATGACATTCAGCTCTCACTGAGCCGCTAGTTTGCTGCTGCAGGGGCATCAGTAGGGGATTTGGTGAAGCCGACATTGATGGGACAGCTGCTCGAGAAAGGACTGGCCTCTGGGGCACGCCAAGGTACTTTCCGAGGGCAAGAAATGTGGAGAGCACACCATCGGTTTCTCTGGCTCTTTTACCGTTTTATCATCGGCTGATCACTGATCCATTGCGAACGCCGGAGCACATCACGCGGCTCCACTTGAAAGGACACAGACCCGCAGGGGCGTCTGCGTCAGCAGGCGTTTGGTGTGTTGCGACACCACGGACCCGAGCACACGAGGGTTGGCCCCTCCCGCGTCTAACCGTGCGCGGCTTAGCCGTGTCCGGGGAAAAGGGGATCCTGGGGGTTGAGCCAATTCCGGGTGTTTGGACCTTTACGGCCCCCCGGCGGAGGCAACACACCCTTTGGCCTCGGCTTCACGTAGACGGCACCCCCGGACTGGCCCACCCGGGGGAAATCGGTAGTTTTCTTTTCCTATCCTTCTCTTCAATCTTCGTCTTTCTCTCTCACTTTCAATCTTTCCTGTCTTCTCCTCTCTTCTATTTACTTCCGACTTTCCAGGCAGCGAGGGTTAACCTTGTGTGGTGCAAAAACCTTGGCTGTACATATTTGGTTATAGTAGTGGCGTACAGCTGGCGTTTTGCAGGACCTGTCTTTTCCAGGTCCTGCAGCGTCCCCTCGTTGGGCTCCATGGTGGGTGGCTGGCGTCGCTGCCGAAAAATTCTATACCTATGGCTGAACAATTCCCGCTACTCCCTGATCGCCGTCTGAAAAGAGGGCGCACCGAAGATGTGTTCCAGTTTTTTGGACGCCAAACACAGAATTTCCCCCGATTTCATGTAATTCACTCTGAAAAGTCAGACACATCAGTACGTACAATTTCACCTTTCCTTGTCTCAAAGTCTTTGACTGATATTTTTGGAACAGGCTACAAAGCATTCAGGATGGCAAGCGGGGATCTCCTCTTGGAACTCCGTGATCTCAAACAATACGAGAAACTGCCCAATCTATTGTCATTTGGAGATGCCCAATTAACAGTAACCCCACACCGTACTATGAATACCACCCGTGGCGTTGTCTCAGATGATGACCTGTTGCAGCTGAGTGAGGCTGAACTCCTTGAGGGTTTCAGTGATCAGAATGTCATCAATGTTAAACTGATTAAAATGAGGCGAGATGGCAAAGAACTCCTGACCAAACACCTAATACTTACTTTCAACTCAAGTGTCCTGCCCGAGTCCATTGAGGCCGGGTACATCAAGCTTCGTGTTCGGCCATACGTGCCAAATCCCCTTCGATGTTTCAAATGCCAGCGGTTCGGCCATAGTTCGCAGAACTGCCGAGGCCGCCAAACCTGTGCGAAATGCAGTGCTCACGAACACTCCTCCGAGTCTTGTGAAGGTTCTCTACATTGTGTTAACTGTGATGGGGAGCACGCCGCATACTCGCGGTCGTGCCCATCTTGGAAAAAAGAAAAGGAAATAGTGACAATTAAGGTAAAAGAAAACATAACTTTCAAAGAGGCACGAAGGCGGGTTACCTACCTGTCTAAAACCAGCTTTGCCGATGTGACGCGTCAGGGGGCAGCGTCGCAGCGGCTTCCGGCTGCTGTCCGGCCCATGCGTAGTGAGCCGGCGGTGAAGCCATCTGCCCCCTCGGCGACTGCAGCTAGCGCTGCTCCGCCACCCCAGCAGAAGGGGCCATCCACCTCTGGGCTGGTGGCCTCCAAGGTCTTGTCTCTCGAGACGAGGCCTTCACTGCGAACAAACCGCTCTCAAGAGCGGGTGTCCAGCGCTCCGCAAGAGCCGATGGACACATCTTCCAGCTAGACGGCGCAGCCAGCGCCAAAGGAGCGGCGAGAATCTCTCGACCGCTCCAAAAAAGAAAAAGCCCGCATCACAGGGCCCGACAAGGGCTCTGTAAATTAAGTTAGTGTTTTTACACGAGACACACAGCACAAACATCGTTTGCAACATGGCCACACAGATACGACAGTGGAACGTCAGAGGACTACTTCGTAACCTCGACGACATTACAGAACTCATACATAAATTTAATCCGAAGGTGCTGTGTGTCCTAGAAACACACTTAAAACCTACACTGTCCAACTTTCTCAAGCAACATGCCATTTTCCGTAAAGATCGTGACAACGCTTCTGCCTTGTCCGGAGGTGTAGCCATAGTTGTAAATAAGTCTGTTGCTTGCCAACAGTTTGCCCTTCACACGCCTCTCGAGGCTGTATCTGTGCGAGCAATTTTATTCAACAAGCTTATAACGATCTGCTCCATTTACATACCACCCAACCATCACCTCACTAAAACGGAATTTTACAGCCTCATCGACCAGCTCCCAGAACCATACATTATCACTGGTGATTTTAATGCTCATCATACCCTTTGGGATTCGCGATGCGGCCAACCGCGGTCCAGAGCAGGCGAGCGGGGCAACCGTTCGAGAGCCAGGCGAGCGGGGCAACCGGTCCAGGGAGCCTGAAGGGCTTGTGTTCCTGCTGGACAACCGGTCCAGGGAGCCAGGCGAGGTGGTCGCTTTCCCGGGCCACTGCCACGACCAGCCTGCTGCCGGAGGCGAGAGCAGTAGCGAGAGCGGTTGCACGGCTACCACGGCTGTGTCTGCTACCGTCGCTGCTGCCACTGCAGATTCCATGATGCCGTGGGTAGGCCCATGGTGACGTCGTCCAGCCGTCAGCCGACCCTTCGGGACCGATATCGGCCTCTACGCGTCAACGGGCTCCACGCAAAAGGAACGCACGGCGAGAGACTTTATCATATATAACAGGACACTCTAAGTAGCAGCTTCGGGACTGCATGCATTAACAAACTTAAGTACGTGTCCATCGTGATGTCTGTACGTCTTTGTGCTGTTAATATATATTCTGTGTTTGTGTGCACTCGAGCGGTCATGCGAGCGCGAGAGGTCGACTCATTGAAAACTTCCTTGTTAACTCCGGTGCGTGCCTCTTCAATAAGAAGGAACCAACATATTACAATATCCATCATAGTTCATATTCATCAATAGACCTGTCAATTGGCTCTGACTCACTTTTCCCTGACTTAGAATGGCATGTAATTAAAAACCCATTCGGAAGTGATCATTTCCCAGTAACCCTAAACTTAGTAACCGAACATGACTCTCTTCCCCATGTCCCTCGCTGGAAACTGGCCTCAGCTGACTGGGAATGCTTTAGGGAATCCACGTACTTATCACGAGATTTTATAAATAATTTTACTATAGATCATGCCGTATCATATTTTACTGCTTTTATCATTGACGCCGCTGAGAAGTTCATCCCTCAAACATGTGGCACTTCATTTAAAAGACGGGTCTCCTGGTGGAATAACGATTGTAGACAGGCACGAAGGAGACAAAATAAAGCTTGGGGCAAACTACGTGAATGTCCTACAGCTGAAAACCTCATAGAATTTAAACATGTTAAATCCCAGGGAAGAAGGACGCGAAGACAGGCTAAGAGGGCAAGTTGGGAAAGGTTTCTCTCAGGTATCAACTCGTATACTCAAGAGGCAAAAGTATGGGACAGGCTAATGAGGCTAAAGGGAAAAGAAATCCATCCGTTGCCGCTAGTGAACGACGAAGCGAACAGCTTGGAAGACCAAGCTGACGCTCTTGGCGAACACTTCGAGCGCGTGTCTAGTTCAAATAATTATTCCGAGGCATTCCTAAAGCACAAACAAATCGCAGAACGCAAGGTTATTGACCGCAAATGCAGACAGAACGAACCCTATAACATGCCTTTTAACATCGCCGAATTGAGAGCCTCCTTGACTGCATGTCGGAGCTCTGCACCTGGACCCGACAGGGTCATGTACGACATGATAAAACACATTCACAGTGATACCCAAATAACGCTACTCACACTTTTCAATGCTATATGGGCTGCCGGGTACCTACCTACTGCATGGAAAGAATCCCTTGTCGTTCCGATTTCGAAACAAGGTAAAGACCCCAAATTAGTAACAAGTTACCGCCCAATAGCCCTCAAAAGTTGTATCTGCAAACTCTTTGAAAAAATGATCAATCGTCGCCTTTTACACTTCCTTGAGTCAAACAAAATCCTTGATCCATATCAGTGCGGCTTCAGAGAAGGACGGTCTACAACGGACCATCTCGTGCGCATCGAAGCAAACATTCGTGATGCCTTCATACATAAACAATACTTCCTATCCGTGTTTCTCGATATGGAAAAGGCGTACGATACGACCTGGCGTTACGGAATCCTACGCGATCTGTCGGCAGTGGGCATCCGCGGTAATATGTTAATTATTATTGAAAGCTACCTACACAACCGCACATTCCGGGTTAAAATAGGTAATGCACTGTCGCGTCCATTTATACAGGAAACTGGTGTACCCCAGGGAGGCGTGCTCAGCTGCACACTGTTTATCGTGAAGATGAACACACTTCGTACCTCATTACCACCGGCTATTTTTTATTCTGTCTACGTGGACGATATACAAATGGGCTTCAAGTCCTGTAACCTGGCCGTGTGCGAGAGACAGGTACAGCAGGGGTTGAACAAAGTGTCTAAGTGGGCAGACGAAAACGGGTTCAAAGTTAACCCCCACAAAAGTTCTTGTGTTCTTTTCACAAGAAAGAGAGGCCTGATCCCAGATCCTTGTGTAGAACTGTGTGGACAGCAAATACCTCTGAACAAAGACCACAAGTTATTAGGCATCATACTTGACTCTAAGCTAACTTTCATTCCGCATATCAAATATCTCAAAACCAAATGCCTAAAAACAATGAACCTAATGAAGATTATATCTCACACAACATGGGGCAGCGACAGGAAGTGTCTATTGAACCTTTATAAGAGTCTGATTCGTTCACGACTAGATTATGGGGCTGTGGTATATCACTCTGCCGCCCCAAGCGCACTAAAGATGCTAGATCCCGTTCACCATCTAGGTATCCGCCTGGCCACAGGTGCTTTCAGAACAAGCCCTATTGAAAGCTTATATGTAGAATCGAATGAATGGTCACTCCATCTGCAGAGATCATACACCAGTTTCACATATTTCCTCAAAGTACACTCTAATCACGAACATCCGTGTTTTAAGACCATTAACGATTTGACTTGTGCTACACTTTTTCATAATCGACCCTCTGTGAGACAGCCTTTTTCACTGCGTGTGAGGGAGTTTAGCGTTGAAATGGATGTCCCACTCCTCGAACATCGCATAATGCCTCCAGCTAAACTGCCACCTCCTTGGGAGTGGCAGCTGATACAGTGCGATATATCTTTTGTAAAAGTTACAAAGTACGCAGCAGACCTCGAAATTCAAATGCATTTCCGTGAACTCCAATCCAAGTATTCGTGTACTGAATTCTACACCGACGCATCAAAGTCGCACGCTGGCGTATCTTACGCGGCAATTGGCCCCTCTTTCTCTGAATCGGACGTATTGAACCCTTATACAAGCATCTTTACTGCAGAAGCCTATGCAGTGCGGTCTGCGGTTAAACACATTAAGAAATTAAAACAACAGACTGCAATAATATTCACGGACTCCGTAAGTGTCGTAAAGGCACTAATGTCTATAAGAATACACAAAAATCCTGTTTTTATCGAGCTTTACACATACCTGTGCAATATATATTCATCTGGTAGACATGTGACAATATGCTGGGTTCCTGGCCATAGAGGCATTGAGGGTAATGAACTGGCAGACAAAGTGGCCACATCAATTACATCTCAACCTATTAATCTTACCGCTGCTATTCCTGCCACAGATCTCAAGCCTTTTTTGCGAACGAAACTGCGAAACCACTGGCAACGGTGGTGGGACGCCGAAACAAATAATAAGCTCCACTTTATTAAACCACAGTTAGGTTTCTGGCCCTGTGCTACAAAAACACGACGAACTGATGTCCTATTCTGTCGTCTCAGAGTAGGACACACATATGGTACTCACAATTTTCTGTTGACTGGTAACAAGCCTCCAACATGTGGTCGATGTGGTGAGAGGCTGACCGTCCTTCATGTCCTCCTGGAGTGTCGGGAAGCCGAAACCGAGAGAAGGAAACATTTTCCTCTTGCATACAGCTATTGTGTCCCGCTCCATCCCTCCATGTTTCTCGGTAAAGAACCACTTTTTACAACTAAAGCAGTCCTCGCATTCTTGAACGATGTTGTCCTACATGTCATAAGCCCAATAAATTCGTAGCGCATCCTCTCTCCAGAAATGTGAAATGTGAAATCACTTGAATATCTTATCACCCTTTTTCAATGCATTCTTCATTTTCATAGTAAACATCATTGATCATTGTCATAGCCTTATTACATGTAGATTTTACGCTCTTTACAGCCACTATTTTTAGGCCCCTTTACAGCCACCCTCATCCACGCCTCATAATTCACTATTCATGTACCAATGACACGCCATCATCATCGCCTTGGCGCTCTTTGGCCACATCTGGCCCATAGAGTTTCATAGGTTTTTTATTTAGAAACTCTATGATCTGGCCCTTGCGCCAATAAACCCCACTAATCATCATCATCATTGAAAGGACACAGTCGGGTCAACACTGCGTCTGCCCCTGAGCAAGCGCCTTGCGCCGTTGATACAGCCCTCAACACGACAAACACGGGGAATTTTCTGGCTGTTTCCCGGGAAGTCAACGTTTTTCGAGCCACGCAACCAAAGACTGCAACAGTGTAGAGCGGGACAGGCGCGCGCAATGATGCATGAAGCAAAGACAAAAGTACGAAACTATCACGACCGCAAGTAGCCCCACGCCATTTTTTCTTATTACTTATTTAATTTTGTGCTAAACTTGTACGTCCTAGCTTGCAACGGCTTAAAAAGTTGGCAAATGCTGCTTATGTATCCTTAAGGTGTATTTCATTTTGCGTTTTATTAACAGCGATAAATCACTCTCGACCAATCGCGGCCGGGCTGCGTTTGTGATCTCCGACGTCACGAACGTGTAGTGCGGGAAATTCGAAGGGGCGTCAGCACCTTTCGTTCAGTTTTTCGCTCTTTTCTCGCTGATTAAACTTCTGTTCGCAGTAAGAATGGTATTTCTGTGATCGTGATAGGATAATCTGCCATTAAAGCTGACCTTCCAGTTTCTCTTTAGTGTCCATTTAAGGAAAAGCGATCGCACAGCGTAGAGCAAACGCCACGTCTTGCGAACGGCCGTGGGGGGATGGTAGGGAGGGAGGGAAGGGAGGGGAGGCGACGTGTAGCTGTGGCACCAAAAGCGTATCTTGCGACTGGGCGCAAGGGGAACTGGCGACTCAACCTCCCACACGAAAGGAGGAAAGTGGGAAGGCAACGCGGGAGGGAGGGGGTGCAACTTCTAATCTGCCAGCAACTGCGTATTCGCAGTTTATGCGGCGGTGGGCTGTCGCGCGCACCGTATCTTGAAAGCGATCTCCACACAGCTCTTACCTTCGTACGCGCTGTTATTTGTAGCGATAAACCGCACGGACCTTCACTCGCTGCTGTTGTGCCGCGCTTGCTCACGCCAGCGTTTTGACAGCGCTTGTCTGCGGTCATCGAGGGTGATCTATTCATGTTTGCTTGTGCACACTGACACCATGCTAGTACTAATTTTGCTATCGCAATTGATACTTCGCCTTTCGGCCGAAACTGCGCTTTTTTGCAAAATCGCCATTAAACATTCGCATATGGAACATTTCAGCTATATTACACAAAATGTCGCAGTTTCGCCCGAACGGCGAAGCATCAATTGCCATAGCAGATTAGTAGAGAGACATACGTAGTCAGGAAGTTGTTTTATCGGCTCTATAAACTTGGACACAATCGCTTATAATTGAATTAACAAGTATGGTGTCAGCACGCACAAGGAAAAACTCGACGATCCGACTCGACGACCGCAGACAACTGCTGTCAAAACGCTGGCGCGAGCACGCGTCTTTACTCATTTCTCGCGCGAGATTGAATCGCCAGATCCCCTTGCGCCGGATCGCTAACTGCCATAGAGTTAATATAACAATCTCTAGAGGAAAAGCTCTCCATTGCGCCCACGTATTGAAATCAGGAACCGCAAGGGCGCTGCCATTATTGTACCCTATGTAGGCGCGCATGCGCAGAAGACGAGATGCTATTCAGACGAGGTACGCAAGCAACGCTATCCCTCGCCTCCGTCTGTATGGTAGCGCCATCTAGTTAAGGCGCCCGCAAACACAGCCTTTAGGACACCGTCAATTTTTCATAAAAATTTTCTAAATAGCCACCCAATCGTTTAGAAAAATATACGGAAACAACTTCAAACATTGTCCGTGCCTACGTGCTACGTGTGAGTGCTTCTTTTTGTATAATATTTTCAATATTTTTAGCGCAACAATAATGAGTCGTAGCAACGTGGCGGCGCCAATGCAGTTCCTGCTTTTTTCGCCAACTTTTCCTCTAGAGTCAGTATTGACCCTTTTCGCGGCGATCCCGTGGGCGCTGCCATGTTTGCTCACGTGGTGACGCGTCCATTGCTTGCCTCAACTGCCTCCGTTGCCTCCTTGTTTACAAAGGAAGTGTATGACGCCGGCGCGGCTTAGAAAACCTCTGTTTACGGAGATATCGTAAACGGTGACTGGGTGGACGACACGAAGCTTTGATCACAGCTTCAGAGAACATGCAAAAGCGCTTTCGGAGCTGATTAAGCTATGTCCAAACGGCGTAAGTGCCTTATATGGTGCTTGTTCTAAAAGCGGGGCTAAATATGTATTCCAAGCTATCTAAACATTCCGCTTACGAATACAGTCAGGATTAGTGTGTTTTCCTCTTTGTTCTTTATTCGGCAAATATTTTGAAGCAGTGGCTTGTCAGTTTCTGACTAAGTAAAGTTCCTCGGTGCGGCCACTATCCGATTATTTTCTCCCTAATCACTCGCGGCTGTGCTCAGTTCCGATAGATTTGTTCTTGCTGCGCACAAGGCTTGAAACGTAGCTGTTTTGTACAGTGTAATACCTCGTAGCAAATATATATTACACCTAGTAACTCGCTTACTCTTGTGGACCGTCATGAAACATTCCGCTTCGACCATTCGTGCGCCATCGGTGTAGTCCGTCATTTATTGTGCGTATACAGTGCGCATATATTCAAGTGTGAGCCCATTCACTTATTCTTGATACGTCGACGATAGAGTGGGCGTAAGTTTTCCTGCCACTTGGGACAGATGTGTATAGATAACGTGCGCGAAACTTACTAATACAGGAAGCGGCGCTACTCCCTTTGTCATTGTTTAACGAGTGGTACTCACTCTTGCCGACGTTCTGGGGATGAAGCCCTTTCTTTGAAGGTTAGCGATACAGGCTGGCGGATGAGCAAATTTCTCTATCCTCGAGGAAAGCCGTACATCACGAAGTGCCGGTAACAAGTTCGGACAGTGGCCGCAGCGGTCCGGGAACTTGGCCACACAGATTCACTCTATTCGTTAACATGCCAGTGACTATTTTTGCAGCCAACTACTGCACACGTCTTCAATGCACTTGATTCAATCTAGCACGATTGGAGCACAGTGTGTTAGCGAAAACTCAGTCGCATTTCCGACAGCTGACCGCACAGAAGCAAGGTAGAAGCGGTAATGGTTCCGTATTCGTGCGCGGTCGCTGAGGAGACGTATGGCGCGCCGCCGTGAGCGCCATCTCGTGCCTCTAAAACAAACTGCTCCGCGAAAAGGGTCAATAATAACTCTATGCTAAATGCGCATCAGGACTTGTTGCTGGCCTAGTTGGTTCATCGCATTCTGTAGTGTTTAGACGCAACCTTGAAGGGTTAGCGGAAAGCCAAACCGCTAGTGGAAAAAAGGCCTCAGGTTGTTCCGTACATGCATAAAGTGGCCCACAATCTAAAAAAAAGCGCCCAGTAGGTGCAAAGTACCTATTGCTTTTTCGGCTACACGAAAGCTTGCTGGCTTGTGCCCGTGCATCGCAGACCCGCAGAAATTGACCCGTTGTGGTAAAAGCCACACAAGGCCGTATGTGACTTGCGTGGTTGGTGTGGTGTACGAAATTCCACTTGATTGAGGCAGGACTTATATCGGTCAGACAGGCCGTTGTATCAATGATAGGGCAAGGGAACACGAGCTGTCTATCAAGAATAAAATTAGTTCGCATTTACCTATGCACTGTGATTCCTGCACATGTGAGGCAGACTTTTTCAATATCCGCATTCTTGGCAAAAGCAAAGATTCACTGGCACGGGAATTAATGGAGGCTTATTTCATTGCTATGAAACGTGACATCTGTGTAAGCGATACGTCTGTGGCTTTACGCAGCACTGAACGCCAGTTTCTGCACTATATGATTTGGTAATGATGCAAACTTCGAGTTATGTGCGCAAATGTACGTGCGCACAATGCCATCTTCTCCTATAAATTTCACCCTTGTCTACTTTCAATAAACTAGTTGCAAGTGACGCTCTCTCCTGTCCTGATCGTTTTTTTCCCGTCCTTGGTGGCGTCTAAACACTACGGAATGCTAAATGCGCAGTTGGTTCCGCAGCAAAACGGCGCCTCCCCGCCCTCATTTCCATCCCCCCACGGCATTTCGCAATGATCAGGAATACTTTTAATACTTCGGCAACTTAATTCCAAAAGAACAAGCCAAGGAAGAACATGAAGAGCCAGAAAGGCAGGAGTATGAACGAATGAAGCTGGAACAAAACAAAATTATGGAGGAACAAAGTTGGCGGGTAAGCAAAGAGATAGATGCTCTCAATGAAGAGATTGAACGATTGGATCACGGTTTTGAAGTGGAGCAGCAGGAATGCCAGGCACCCGTAGAAGCAGGGCTCGAGAGGTGCGCAGAAGTTACACGCACTGTTCTGCCAATGATAGAAAGAGAGACTGATCCCTAGGAGCCTAAATGTATGTCTATAGGTGATGCCAGATCCATAGACCATGGCGTAGTTGTTGAGGAGCCCATTTATGCTGATTTTATTGAGCGCAAAGAGATACTGTGCTACTGGAAAGCAAGAGGAGCAGCTAGGCCATCTGTGGGCGATTTGGCACAGATATACGTCGTGAAGGTGGCTCTTGCAGAAGTCCGAAATGACACCTATTTGTTAGACAAGAGCACCAGTGCAGAGCTCAATTGGTCAGAAAAGTGCTTTAAAGCACTATGTAGGCAGGGCAGTGCAGTTATGGACAGCTCCCAGTTATGCGATCTACGTTGTGCAAATTAAAATAAGTGCATTGTCCCAAAGTGTTTGAAGATCTGCTGCAGTCGAGGTAGCTATGATAGCAGTGATTTACCCACAAATCATTCAGATTGTACTCGACCGTGCAAAGAGCAATTCCCAGCAGTGGTTGAAGGGCCTGCTGCTCAATCGTGGTAGTGCTTCGTGCCGGAGTGTTCGCTGACACACCCAGTTTATCCAAGCAGCTTAAATCCTACTGGGAACTTGAGAGCAGCCGAATTATTGAAGGGAAATCTTCATTACGCTACCTCGGGCACCCGTCGGCGACTCAACAGTTTTCACCTTGAGAGCTAGAGGTTAAACCACAAGAGAACATTAAGGCGCGTTTATAGTCCGACGTTATCGGCGCGCGGGCGAGCGTCATCAGACGCTGGGCGCGTCGGAGCGCATTGGCCGCGCGTCCGGTTACGTTGGCGGCGCCAGTACGTCAAGCCATCGGTCGCTGTTGTTCTCGCCAACGTGACATAATTAGGCCATATTAATTAGACATATTAAGGCCTTTACGGAGCCCTGAAAGGAGACATTGCCGCTGTGTCCCGTGTAGTGTTGGGCCTGGTGCGAGTTGCAACCAAGTCTCACTACTTTACTGATCACCGCAGTGTCTTCCTAGGCATAAAAATTATGAATAAACACTGTATTTATTGCAAACATGTCTGTATATCATTGGGAAACCACACCTCGGCCACAGTTGGACAATGGGCCTAGCCAGGGCAGTGAACCTTTCGCTATCAACCAGGGTCAACCAAAGCTAAACCACACCAATTTTATTGACTTGTGCCAAACGAACAAATAACGCAAACAAGTCATTAGCACATTGTCGGCATCTGTCAACGAAATGGACAAGCGCTATACGTCAGCACTACACTGGAAATCCCTGAGCATGGAACTCGCCGACAACAAAACTGTTGCAAAGAAGCACTTGACTAGCCTCACGAAGAAGGTAATGACGACCCGCCGCGGTGGCTCAGTGAGCTAAGGCGTTGCGCGGCCGAGCATGAGGTCGCCGGATCGCATCCCGGCCGTGGCGGCTGCATTTCGATGGAGGCGAAATGCAAAAACGCCCGTGTGCTTGCGTTGTAGTGCACGTTAAAGAACCCCAGGTGGTCAAAACTTATCCGGAGCCCTCGACTACGGCGTGCCTCATAATCAGGACTGCTTTCGGCTCGTAAAACCCCAGAAAGAAGAAGAAGAAGGTAATGAAAGATGAGGCGATACTCATCAAGTATGACGAGGCGATCCGCCAGTACCTGGAACAAGGGCTCGCAGAACGAATTTCCTCAGAATAAGTTGAACAATGACGCAAGCAAAGTGTACTACATGCCTCATTCAGCTTTCTTTAGGCCTTACAGCCTTTTGATCAAGATTAGAGTCGTATTTGATGCATGTTCTTACGACGCAGGTTGTATATATCTAAACTAAGCCCTACATACACGATTTAACTTGAATCCATGTTTATGTAAGGTGTTGCTGTACTTCATAATTCATCGTACTGGAATAAGTGCCGACGTGGAAAAGGCATTTTGCGAATTTAGGTGCGAACAGCAGATCGCAATGCCCTCCGATTTTTCTGGTATCACCATCCTCTAAGGAGTTAAGACCCAGAGCCTCCTACAGAAGTCTGGAGAACAACACGGGTCCCATAGGGCGTGACAAGTAGTCCATTCCTCCTCACAGCCGCTGTGGGCCAACACGTTGTCCACGACAGGATATTTTGTAGAAATTTTCCATTTGCGATAGCCTTTACGTGGACGACCTCACAACAGGAGCGAACGCAGTGAAGGAGGCTACATACTTCTACCGGGTGGCACCAGATGTCATAAACCGAGCAAGCATCACATTGCGCAATTACAATATAAATTACAAGAAGCTTTATCAGCTGTTCAACAACGAAGGAACCGGATGCGCCCTTAGCTACGTGGAATGTCGAAAAGGAAGTGTCTGACGGCTCCTCGGACTTTTATGGAATAAGCACGGAGATCTTTTGGCATTTTACATGGAGGGCATATTAAATTTGTTAGACCAAAACAGTAACACAAAATGATTCATCCTTCAGTCATCGGCTCATATATATGGCCCACTTGGTCTCATTTCTCCTATCTCAGTGACTACCAAGTTTATGTTCCAAACACCGTAGGAATTGGGTATTGAGTGGAGCACCCCTCTAGCCGAAGAAGTCAAAGCAGCTCGGACGCAGTTGCACATCCAGCTACACCATTTAACCGAAGTAACAGTGCCAAGGCAATGTGGTAGCTTAAACAACGATAGCTGCTAGGAAGTGCGCATCTTCACAAAAGCGAACCCCAAAGTTTACGGCGCATTTCTATATTTGCGCATCTCCGCGGTGAAGGAAGCAGACTCTGGTCCTTTCAAAATCTCGAGTACCAATTAAGGGAATTTCTCTTCCGAAATTGGAATTGATAGGCAAGGTGATAGGTGCCTGACTGCGGGAATATTTGTAGTAATCTCTGAAATTACCAAGACCCAAATTGTATCTGTAGACAGATTTATCTATTGGGATACATTCGGTGAGAAGTTCTGCACATTGGAAGCCGTTTGTCGCCGACAGAGAGTTGGAAATTCAGCAGCGAACGAATGCAGAAGTATGAAGTCGCTGTTCTGGGGTCAATAAATTCCGCCAACCTTTTGACAGGGGACCTTATACCTAAGGCACTCAAGTCAAGCTCAGTTTGGTGGAATGAACCTACTAGTATTTCGCGGCCATCTACTTGCTGGTCAAGTCATGAAGGCATCCCTGACGTGACAATCGCAGAGGAGGAAAGACGAACACTTCGCGTTCACTACGTGACTCTAAAGGAATCTGTCTTGCCGCTGCAAAAAAGAGCTCCCTTTATAAACTGCTTCGGGTAACATCCTACGTATTACGATTTTTCTACAACGCCAGGCACCCCAAACCGAAATACGTGGGCTCGCTCAAGACATAGCTCACAGTTCTTTGATTCCTCAAACACAATTCGAGGCCTTCAAAGATGAACTCCAATGCCTTCTCCACTCGACACGTATGCCAAGAAATTCCCCGATAACTTATCACAGCGTCATCTGTGACGACGATGGAGTGTTCGAGGAAAGCTTAATGCAGCCCAGATGTCGTATAACGTTAAGTATCCTGTTATCCTCCCGTCGTACGATACATTATTTCACAGAGAAATTGGCAATTAAAAATTTGTGAAGCGCAAATTCACGATCAGCGCAATCTAGCATGCTGGCGCACTGGAGACTCTGACCGAACTGAGGGAACAGAACTGGATTGTGCGAGGAAGGCAAATGGTGAAAAAGGTGTTCAAGAATTGTGCGACTAGCAACCGTTTTAGGAGTCATACTGCTACCGAACCAGTCGCTCCTCTGCCTCGTGAGAGGGTGGCGTTTGTTGTTACCGGTGCAGACTTTGCTGAACCACTGAACATAAAGGATCATGGAAATAACCGTAAGTCTTACATGGTTATTTTCACGTGTGCAGTTACTCGCGAACTAAGCCTTGAACTCGTGACCGACGTGTCCACCTCAAGCTTCTGGATGGCATTCTGAAGATTTATCTCGAGAAGAGGGTGGGTCGGGTCATGTTTTCTGAAAATGTCAAGACATTCCAGTGTGTTTCTAAGAATGTACGACGACTGTGCATCACAATAAGAGAAGAAGACATTCACAGCTTATCCACAAGCCACCAGATCCGCCGGAAATTTATAGCTGAGAAAGTCGCTTGGTGGGACAGATTCTGGGAAGAGACAACTTGGTCCTCAAAAGCCACATTGAAGAAAGTCTTAGGAAACACCTACTGCAACTTCGAGGAGCTCAAAACAATACTTATTGAAATCGAAGCTGTCCTAAACTCTCGACCCGTGACCTATGTCTACACGGAGGCGAACGAACTTGACCTTCTAGCACCTTCGCCCCTTTTTCCAGAAAAGCGACTTACTGTTCTTACAGACAGCAATGCTGTTACAGAGGTGGCTCAGCCAACTGGTCTACTCACTCGTCGCTGGCGCCGCCGCCAAGGAGTGGCTGACCAATTTTGGCGCCGCTGACAAAATGAGTACCTGACGAGTCACCGATCACCCCAGTTCCCTGTGCCGAATTCGTCAAGCGCACTAAAGAAGGAAATCTCCTTTTAATTCACGACAATTATCTACCGAGGCAGCTCTGAAAATCTGGACAAGTGGCAGAAGTACTTCTTGAACGATATGGAAGAATCAGAGCCTGCATGGTGCGCATTCCCTAACGGAACCACATTGAGAAGACTGATTCAACTGTTGTACCCCATGGAATACACGGACGAATGACTAGAAGATCAATCCGGGGGGAGTAGGAAGAAACTGCCAACTTCAGCCTCTTTATTTTCGTCAGCAGGCTATCCTGTACTCCCCCAAACTCGCTCGGCAATGTGCATGCATATCGAAATGAAGTTTGTTGTTTTGTTCACCTTAAACGAAGAGTCGGTCCTTTTTTGAATTGCTATAATTTCCTCACAGAAAGACTTAACAGCACAAATGCATTCAATGGTAGGAAAAGAAAGCCTCGCTTTAAAAAAGTTTCAGACAAGGCCCGGAGAAATTCGCAATTAACAAATTTGCGAAGCGCCGTAGTAGGTAAACGTTTGAAATGAGGCAAAGTAAAGGTGCATGGTTTTATGAATCGCGCATGAAATGAAGAACAGCGTCGAGAAGGCAGATAGGGCACGTGCATTGTTCGTTTTTTAAAAGTACGAATAAACGCGATAAAAAAAGAACGAGTATGTATGCACAGGTGTAGATAAACAGCGATGAGGGCTGATTTCTTCTTTTATTTGGAGAAATAAAGCTTAAAATATAATGAATGCAAATCGTCCATCCATCTCACATTTAAAAATTGTTTGAACAAACATTTGAGCATTTAAGGGGGCCAGATGGTTCATGAGCTGATATGGAACCTAATACATCGTGAGCAATAATTGTCTTGGCTAGGAGGAAATTCAGTATGTGTTTCACGATACAAACGTCAAGTTCAGAGAAGATCACTTTCGCAGCAGGTGAAGCCTGGGCAAAGTTTTTAAATGACACCATTACCCAAGAAATTGAGAACACGTGCTCTACTGAACAGCAAGAGATAAGTGTAGATGTAGAAGAATTAGAGTAAAGGCGCCAACTATAAATGCATTGCACGGTGTCCGAATATGGTCTGCAATGCAGGTATGTTGTATCCTTGGGTCGCCGCAATAGTAAAGACTCGAAGTTTATCGCACTGAAACACTGCTGTGATAATCTTGACAAGTTTTTGCTTGTTTCGTGTTTGTATTTAATTGGTATACGTAATAAGAGTATAACAGTTTTGGTATAGGTAATTTGATAGGTGATAGCGATGAGTTTGAAGCATGTCAAAACTGCTAAAGTAATATGCTTCTCCAGCATATCTGAAAAATATAAATCAATGAATTCGTTTTCTGAACCTAATTATTACCTTTGAAAATTGCCTTTGAGGTTATTGAAACTGTACTTCAAACGTTCCATGGAAGAAACGCCTTTTAGGTGTTTTACAGAAGACACCTGGTATACAAGCAGCAATACATTTAAGTACGTGTCCGAGTCTCATGAAGCAACAAACACATTTAGGTTATATCGCTGAAAGCGGGCACATCTTACTATGAACCACAAGAATGTCTTGGCCTGTCCAGAAGAAAACAGCCACTAGATCCCTAAGCAGTGCCTGTCTTGATATATTTTGTATGCTTATTCTGAATTGATACGTGTTCCTATATGGATAATACTTAATGAAGTAAGGTTGGTAACATTTTCTTGAAACGGAAATTTTTTTCATTCTCACATTTTCAGGCAGCTTTCTCAAGCTCGTGCGTCTACAAGTTCAACATACCGCACTGATCAGAAATGCAGGTTTTATCCAAGGCACTCACGGTTTTGATAATCGCCTTTGCCAATTTGCTATACAACGTGGATCCTGGATCATCCTGCAAAGAACAGCTTCCACGTGAGAAATTTTTTCAATATTCTTTGATTGCTAAGTTACGTAATGAATACTTTCAGCTGTGTTCTTGTCCCATTTTTGCTAATACTCTTGATGCGTATGTGACACTGGGGGTATTGTGGTCACAAATGTATTATAAAATTGGAGGACGCTTAAGCCCCCGCAGGGGCGTCTGCGCAAGCAGGCGTTTGGTGAGTTGCGCCACCACGGACCCGAGCACATGAGGGTTGGACCCTCCCGCGTGTAGCCGTGCGCGGCTGAGCCGTGTCTGGGGAAAGGGGGATCCTGGGGGTTGAGCCGATGCCGGGTGTTCGGACCTTTAAGGCCCCCCGGCAGAGGCAACACACCTCTTCGGCCTCTGCTTCACATAGACGGCACCCCTGGACTGACCCACCCAGGGGAAATCGGCAGTTGCCTTTTCCTGTCCTTCTCTTCAATCTTCGTCTTTCTCCCTCACTTTTAATCTTTCCTGTCTTCTTTTCTCTTCCATTTACTTCTAACTTTCCTGGCGGCGAGGGTTAACCTTGTGTGTCATAACCACCCTTGGTTATACGTATTTGGTTATAGCGGGAACGTACAGCTGGCGTTTGTGGGAATTGTGTTTACAGGTCCTACATCGTCCCCTTGTTGGGCTCCATGGTGGGTGGCTGGCGTTCCTGCCGAATGAATATTATTTTTATGGCTTGGTCCTTCCCCGCTTTACCCGATCGCCCCCAGAAAAGGGGGCGCACCGATGAAGTGTTCCAGTTTTTTGGACGACAAAAAGAAAATTTTCCGAGATACCATGTAGTACATTCCCAGAAACCAGAAAAGACAGCAAGAATTATGTCACCTTTCGTAGTTGCAAAATCCCTGACGGAAACCTTTGGTGCAGGCTATAAAGTGTCTAAGATGGCGAGCGGTGATCTCCTTCTGGAGCTCCGTGACAAGAAGCAATATGAAAATCTGCCTAAGCTAGTGTCATTCGGGAACATCCCGGTGACAGTTACCCCACATCGTACTATGAACACAATTCGAGGTGTCGTGTCCGATGATGACCTGATGGAACTGACTGAAGCCGAACTTCTAGAGGGTTGGAATGATCAGAATGTGATCAATGTCAAAAGAATTAAAATGAGGCGCGACGGAAAAGAGATCGATACCAAACACCTAGTACTCACATTTGGTTCAAGCAACCTGCCCGATACTATCGAGACAGGGTATATGAAGATCAGGGTTAGGCCTTATATCCCAAATCCTCTGCGATGCTTTAAGTGCCAACGATTTGGCCACAGTTCTCAGAACTGCCGTGGCCGCCTCACCTGTGCCAAATGTGCCCACGAACATCCATCCGAATCCTGTGAAAACGCTCTACACTGTGTAAACTGCGATGGGGAGCATGCCGCATACTCGCGGTCCTGCCCGTCTTGGAAAAGAGAGAAAGAAATCGTGACGATTAAAGTAAAAGAGAATCTATCATTCAAGGAAGCACGAAGGCGGGTGTCGTATCTGCCAAAGAACAGCTTTGCTGAAGTGGCGCGTCAGGGGGCAGCGTCACAACAGCCACCGGCTGCTGTCCAGCTCACGCATAGTGAGCCGCCAGCGATGCCATCCGCCCCCTCGGCGGGTGCAGCTAGCGCTGCTCCGCCATCTCAGAACAAGGGGCCATCGACCTCCGGGCTGGTGGCCTCTAGGGTCCCACCTCTTGAGGCGAGACCCTCAAGACGAACACACCGCTCGCAAGAGCGGATGCCCAGCGCCTCAGGAGAGGCGATGGACACAACCTCCAGCCAAGCGGCGCATCCAGCGCCTATGGAGCGGCGGGCGTCTCTCGACCGCTCCAAAAAAGAGAAACTGCGCATAACGGGGCCTGAGAAGGGCTCTGTAGTCTAAGGTATTGCACACCTAAGCACACAGCACAACACTTCTTTTAATATGGGCACTCAAATAGTTCACTGGAACGTCAGAGGTCTCCTCCAAAATCTTGACGACGTTAAAGAACTCCTCCGCAAGTTTAGTCCCAGGGTGCTGTGTGTTCAGGAAACACACCTCAAACATACACAAACAAATTTCCTCACACAGTATGCTATTTTTCGCAAAGACCGCGATGACACTGTTGTGTCATCCGGCGGTGTTGCTATCATAGTTGACAGAGGTGTTGCCTGTCGGGAAATAAAACTTCGTACGCCCCTGGAGGCAGTTGCTATCCAAGGGGTGCTGTTTGACAAGCTAGTCACTATCAGTTCTATATACATCCCTCCAACTTATCAACTTAATAAAACCGAATTTCAAAACTACATAGATGAACTTCCGGCTCCATACATAGTTGTCGGAGATTTAAACGCACATAACTCATTGTGGGGAGACTCTCGTTGCGATGCGAGAGGTCGCCTAATCGAAAACTTTCTCTTTTCCTCAGGAGCATGTATACTTAATAAGAAAGAGCCAACATACTACAGTGTGGCGCATAATACATACTCCTCCATAGATTTAACTATAGTATCGAGCACACTAATGCCATACCTAGAGTGGTCCGTTCTTAAGAACCCTTTTGGGAGCGACCACTTCCCTATTATATTAAACTTAACAAAACAAGATATAAGCTCACCACACATTCCCCGATGGAAGGTTGACACAGCTAACTGGGAACGTTTCCGAGAACTTACGTATTTGCGCACGGATGATATTGCATCCTTTAATATAGAAGACGCTGTGGCGTATATTACAGGCTTTATAATTGACGCTGCCACGAAATGCATCCGTCAAACTAATGGACTAGCGAATAAACGTCGCATCCCGTGGTGGAATGAAGAATGTAAACAAGCACGGAAAAACCAAAACAAAGCTTGGGGACGACTTCGCGACTCTCCAACCGCCGAAAACTTGATTAGTTTCAAACAAATAAAATCCCAGGCTAGAAGAACACGTCGACGTGCTAAAAGGGAGAGTTGGGAGAAGTACATCTCCAGTATAAATTCTTACACGGATGAGACAAAAGTGTGGAATCGAGTAAATAAATTAAAAGGCCGGGAGGTACACCCATTACCGTTAGTCAGTACCCAAGGTGAGAGCCTGGAAGACCAGGCAGATTGTCTGGGTGAACACTTCGAACATGTATCCAGTGCGTCCCACTACACACAAGCATTTCTGAGGATTCAAAGAACGCGAAGAGCGACAGCCCCTAAAACGTAAAGGTTCATCGAGTGAGGCCTACAACAATCCATTTACTTTAACTGAACTGAAAGCATCCCTCGCTTGCTGCAATAACTCGGCGCCAGGTGGTGATCGTGTCATATATGAAATGATTAAGCACCTGAATCCTGAAGCGCTGAAAACACTCCTGTATCTTTTCAATGTCATGTGGGCGCATGGATATATCCCGTCTTCGTGGAAGGAAGCTATAGTCATTCCCGTGCTTAAACAAGGCAAAGACCCGTCCCTAGCCAGCAGCTACAGGCCAATAGCGCTAACAAGCTGTCTGTGCAAACTATTTGAAAAAATGATCAACAGGCGCTTAATCTGTTTCCTTGAAAATAACAAATTACTAGACCCCTTCCAATGTGGTTTCAGGGAAGGTATGTCCACAACAGACCACCTTGTTCGCATTGAGTCTTATATTAGGGATGCTTTTATACATAAGCAGTTCTGCCTCTCAGTGTTCCTCGACCTAGAAAAAGCTTACGACACGACATGGCGCTACGGCATTCTCCGAGATCTCTCTGCGATGGGTGTCCGTGGCAACATGTTAAACTCAATCGAAAGTTACCTATCGAATCGCACATTCCGCGTAAGAGTGGGTAACGCTCTTTCTAAGTCATTCACCCAAGAGACCGGTGTGCCACAAGGGGGCGTGCTTAGTTGCACACTATTTATCGTAAAAATGAGTTCCCTGCACACAGTCATCCCACGCACTATGTTTTATTCTGTTTATGTCGACGATGTGCAGATAGCCTTCAAGTCATGCAATATTGCCATCTGCGAACGACAAGTGCAGCTTGTAATAAACAAATTGTCCAAATGGGCAGATGAAAATGGTTTTAAGGTAAATCCCCAGAAGAGCACTTGCGTACTCTTTACTAACAAGAGAGGCGTAACGCCAGTCCCAAGTATTGCAATCAAAGGAGATGCGCTCTCTGTGAGCAGCGAGCATAAGTTTCTAGGCATTGTTTTAGATTCGAAGCTTACATTTATTCCTCATATTAAGTATCTGAGGGCAAAATGCCTGAAGACAATGAACCTTTTAAAGCTTCTGTCGCGTACGACTTGGGGCAGTGATCGAAAGTGTCTGCTGAACCTCTATAAAAGTCTTGTCCGCTCACGCCTCGATTACGGAGCTATAGTGTATAATTCCGCAACGCCAGCTGCATTAAAAATACTAGACCCCGTTCACCATCTGGGTATCCGCCTTGCGACCGGTGCTTTCAGGACAAGTCCAATCCAGAGCCTCTACGTAGAATCGAATCAGTGGTCGCTTCATCTGCAGCGGTCATACAGCAGTTTTACATATTTTCTGAAAGTACAAGCGAACATTGAACATCCTTCTTATTCAACAATAAACGATGTGACCGCTGCCACACTCTTCCGTAACCGACCTGCAGCGAGAAAGCCGTTCTCTTTGCGTGTGAGGAACCTCAGTGAGCAAATGGGTGTTCCGCTGCTTGAACAATGTCCTATGGCTCCAGCGAAACTATTGCCACCGTGGCAGTGGCAACTCATAGAGTGTGACACATCGTTCATAGAGGTCACTAAACACGCGCCAGAGGCACACATTAAAATGCATTTCTTAGAACTCCAATCTAAATACTCGTGTACACAGTTTTACACAGATGCTTCCAAGTCACATGCCGGGGTATCTTATGCAGCCGTCGGCCCATCCTTTTCGGAATCCGGTGTACTCCACCCGGAAACGAGTATCTTTACCGCTGAGGCCTATGCACTATTGTCGGCTGTGAATCATATAAGGGCATCAAAACTTCAAAAAGCAGTTATATTTACAGACTCCCTAAGCGTGGTGAAAGCTCTGATGTCACTCTGCAAAAACAAAAATCCTGTACTTACTGAGCTCTATTCCAGTTTATGCAGAGCGTATATATATAACCAGCATGTGACTGTATGCTGGGTGCCTGGCCATAGAGGCATTGAGGGTAATGTGCTTGCAGACCAGTTGGCCACATCAACTACATCGCAAGCTATTAATCCTGCGGCTACTATTCCTCCCGCAGATTTGAAGCCTTTTCTGCGAAGAAAACTGCGAGACCACTGGCAGCGCTTGTGGGACGCTGAAAGAAATAATAAGCTTCACTTGATAAAACCACAGTTAGGTTTCTGGCCACCCGTAATGAAAACACGACGAACTGATGTCCTGTTCTGTCGTCTAAGAATAGGACATACATATGGCACCCACAATTTTCTGCTTACTGGTGATGAACCACCAACCTGTGGTAGATGTGGTGAGAGGCTGACCGTCCTCCATGTCCTCGTGGAGTGCCGGGAAGCTGAAAGAGAGAGAAAGAAATATTTTCCTCAAGCGTACCGATATCATGTCCCGCTTCACCCCATTATGTTTCTTGGCGAAGAACCGATTTTTAATGCCAAAGCAGTCGTCGATTTTTTGAACGATGTGGTCCTGCATGTTATTAGCCAAACCAGTTCGTAGCGCATCCTCTCTCCAGAGGATGCCGCTGTGATAGCTTTTTATAGCACATGCCTCCAGGCCCTTGTGGTTCAAGGGCTCTGTTTAGGCAGTAGTGCTTCTTGCCAATTACTGCATCTTAAATATTTTAAATATCGTGTCATTACCTCTCAATGCATTCTTCATTTCATAGTACACCTCATGTCATTGCCATGATTTTAGTACATGTATATTTTACGCACTTTACAGCGATTATTTTTAGGCCCTTTTACAGCCACGCTTCATCTACTTCTCAGAATTCATCGCTCCACTGCACACTCACAAACACTGGCATGGCGCTCTTTGGCCATAACTGGCCCTTGCGCCATAAAACACCACACATCATCATTGGAGGACGCTTAAGCTTCGCCTTTATGAGTGGAACGGGATATCATTCAAAGATCCCTGAATGCTTGTCAGGCTTCCCGGCAACTGCAGCTTTCTTTTTGTAGCGTTAGCTACACTGGCCTAGCCAAGCCCGTTTCGCGCGGCACATCAAGAGCCGTGCTGCGCATGCACAAGGATCAGTGATGTCACACGGCTTGCGCACCGGAGCCACCGGAGCCGGCACCTCTCGCGCACTCCGCCGCCGCCGCGCGCGACTCACCGCCGCCGGTTTGCGCATTCCAGAGGAGTGACGTCGTAGCCGGGGTAGACGCACTGGCGCCGGCGCGCGCTCGCTGTGCAGTCGCCGTCTGACACTGCGCTGGAGCCGCTGCGCTTCTGACTGGCGTTTGCCAGTGTGGTATAGCCATGGAGAAGGAGAGCGCAAATGCTGCTCAACAGCGCGGAAGAACGGAGAAGCTTGACTCATAAGAATAATTTTATCTTAAGAATAATCTTAAGAATAGGCTAAGAATAATCAGCTGAACCTTTGCTAACGCTACGTATATCCTGGCATAGCCGAGCTAAGCCACTGCACCTTTTTTTTTCCACCTTCACCTCTGCGCTCTTTGCCGTTTTACACTGCCGAGGAGGTGAGTGCCATCTGTATGGTGTTTCTACAAGTAACCTACACGGGTGCGCCGCTCTATGAATGGTAGAAATGCTGGAAAAGGGGCTTATGTTTGAGTTTCCTCGTAACAGAATTATGTTTTCTCGTATATTCAATTTACAATCCGACGATGTCATGCCTGTAGATCGTGGTTAAGTCGTAATTTACGTTTTTTTCTGACGCATCTTACTTTCAGAAATTTAATTAATTCACTAACGCCTCTGCGTCTTGCGGAGGGCCTGCGTGGTCCGGGTGGTTCAGGATGTATTTATCCGCCACTGACGCCGGCGCTTTCGCCGACATCGAGACCAACGCCGGAGTTTCTGCTACACGGGGCCCTTAACACTATCGCATTAACATGTGTCTTGAACTTCATCGCGCGCTCCACTCCTCACCATTCTTCACTCGCCAAACAGTAAACATCTTTCTGTCTTTGTGACACTTGTTCTCGTTCTGCAAAATTGTGCGCCTACATGAATTAGCGTTTTAATTTCGGATTGGTTTGTCAACAGCATAATCAAAGACATTGTATGACTTTATAGTTGTGACATGACCGGCATAGGCACTCACACACACATTGCATGAGCTAACAGCAATGTTGGTAACTTGTGAATGTTGTCGGTAATTACAATAACATTCAACCACATTCCCTAAAATTTGAATATTTTCAATCGTAGTGATGCTTCAGTGTGATTTTGCTCGTCAGTTATCGTTTCTGAGAGTAGTTTTAAGGTAACTTCTTAACGGTTGAAATAATCGGTCTACTCTAAATATGGGCAGAAGTTGAGATTTTCGGTGAGCGCGCAGTCGGATAGTGAAAAAAGTCATCCTTGCTATTCCCTTCGATAATGTTTTTGCATTCCGCCTGTACAGCACAATCACGCGGAAAAACGAAGAAAACAGACAATACGAGAACTGAGTTGTTTCCTCCGAAATTCAGGAATCTCAACTACCGATGGGATGCGAGGGAGCCATTATTGTTCAATTTCCTGAGAGGAAGCATTCAGACTATGTTGCCTTCGAGCATTGGCGTAGTGACGCTGGATTAGGACGATGAAGATAGAGATAAATTACGCGGCCAAATTACGACAAGCTTTAAAGACTCCTGTCGGAAGACTTACCCTAGCAGGATACAACAAAACAGCATTCTTTACTAATTGTAGAAGTAAATTTTATCGCATGTAAAAATCATTGCACGATAATGAAGCAGACCATCTGCGCCGTACCAAAGTAAGCGAAAGAAAAACACCAACTTCCAGATGCATACAGCTCTTTTAGTGCAGATGAAGCCGCGAGATTCTGTTTATTCGTGTACATGCATGCACCATTCTCTGCTGCTGATCATCTCACAGAGCCCCGAGAAAAGCAGTACACAGACAGAAAAAGAGCAGCTGGCCTACGAATGCACCGTAAGAATTATGTTGACCATTGCAAACCTTCTTGCATCTTTTCTTCGCCGACATCGGGCATTCGACACGTTGCCCATTCATTAAAATAATCTAGGTATTCCGGCAATAACTTGCTTGACATGGTGGTGCGCTGCTTTATTGTTCAGCAAAACCTAATTATTACATTCTGGGCCCTCACTGAAATTGACAATTTCGTAACCTTAAATATTTTCATAGCACTTAACAGCCAGATCAAGCACCTGACACTTGATACTAGGTGTCTGGAAGACATTCAAATTGATGAAGCCTCAGCTAACACGTCAATCTAAACAACGTCTTTGAAAACGTTAAGCCTAACTAGAAGCTCCCGAACCTAATTATTAGAAACCGTTTCTGCCAATTCGTTTTAATTCACATTTTTTGCATGTTCTTCACGGAACCCTTTTTATAGTGTGGACACCTTCGCACGAGAAACGCAGATGCGAATTGGTCATTCATCAAAGCAGCGCACAGTCAAACCTGCAGGAGGCTCTGCGAAGGAGGAGACCCACTAGCGAGTGTGAATTTATTGGATATAATAGGTTTTCTTCAACCCAGCTGCCGTCGGAATTTGACACTAATTAGACTTGTTGCTCAACCGATTTGAGCAGACAATATCCATGAAAGGCAGTAATACTGAATACGTGCTATATTAGGTATACTCTGGTACAAAAAGCAAACTCTCTATACCCTACCTAAGAAACGGACTCGACACACGCTTGTGGCACTTGTTCTAATTGAATGTCGTTCAAAATACTCAGCGAACAGTCGAATCCTACGAAACGATAGATTTGAGTGGCTGAATCTTGTGCAAGGCCTCAGATTTTCTGTCAAAACTGTCCGTAATAAAGTGATAGTTCAAATTGAGCAGGTATACCCTCTGTTCCAGCCTAACGACGGTCACTTAGCGCCCATGCCTTACCACGCACATGAGTTGCTGAAATTCCCGAACAGTATACCCGCTTCAGTGGAAACTGATAGTGTGCTAACGTTTCATTAGATGCAATGTTAATCTATGAAATTAACTCCGACAGTGCCCATAAGATGTTCAAAACATATAAGCCATGGCCGGAATTTCAGTGGGCACGTGCCGGAGTATTTTAGATGAACCCATGCAGCACTGGCTGAACTTCCTGAGGCCCAAATAAACATACAGAATCTGGTTGATGCTCAATAAAGACGGCAACGCCAATTGGTAGAGCCGCCACTACAATGATGAGTGGATTTTGGTTCGAGGTACTAGTGCACCGATACGCAGATACCTCAAACCAATTTCTCGAGGTTGCGGAGCTCGCTATCTACATGCTCAGCTTGCGAATCAGAAACGACGAGGGGGAAAAAGCTCCTTATCAACTCAGCATAGTAACGGCATCGTGCAGGAATAGTTACGAACGGCGTCTTGATCGTTCGAAGCTGACTATTGCGTCTTCGGAAGCGGTGACCCACTCATCACATTCCTTACACCGTAAAAAGAACATGCGAACGCCACAGGCATATTTCACAGGTATTTGTAGTTAGTAACGGTGCAGATGTGTGAAAAGATAGCCCTCTATCACAGAACCCGCTAGAGTTTTGTCTCAAGTTTGACAAAGACGTGTCACACTTCGAATTTGCATCAGTAATGTATTTGTTAACGAAATACCTGGTTGAATAAGTCCAACCAAGGGGGCACGTCATTATGCAGAATAAAAATAAGACTTCCATAAGAGATTTCAGTGAAAAATGGCTGTAATCGGTAAGCTTTACTGCGCTTTAAGTTACGTTCGATATGTGTGTAATGAACGCTAAGCTATACAGCAAGTAAATTCCCCTGGTGAAATTCGTCAGGCAGCTTTGGCTAAGCTCAATGCCTCTTATACCGTTTTAGTAATACGAAAGTAATTTGGTCTTTCAATATTGGATTGCCGACTTACCGTAATTTAGATAACGACCAATTATAACATCGATGATCAATAAAATAAATAAAACTTCAAAAATGCAATTCCGATCAAGAGAATATCACAAACTTCACTTATCAGGTTTGCGTTAAATGTGGGCTTTTGGTCCGCGACTTGATAAATTTTTATAAAAACAACTTCCTAATACTCGATTACATGCTTCATAACATCAAATTATTTAGCGCATGACATGTTTTGTATGAGTTAATTACGAGCTTTTCAAAAGCTTCGATTCATAAAGGTTCGTCCGTGCGGGTAGGATAGGCGTCATTTATAAATCAAAGTGATCATGCTTTGCCCCATCACAAAATATTCTTTGCAAACAACCTGTATTATAGGAAGTAGCAGACCATTAACACATTTCTTTGCCATTTTCAACTTACCTGCAAGCCTAACTTGCGTGGCAAAATATTTCTCCTCTCACGCGAACTAATCAATTATAAATTGGAATTCGCTTCAAACCCGTTACACCCATGTTTCTTAGAATAACGGTCGTCTCTCTGCGTATCGACGCATTACAAATCTTAAGGCAATGTTTATTTTGTCTTATATTCCCACAAAAACAGCGTTCACCTGATACTTCAATACAAATAAATCAATTAAAATACCTTGTATTCAAACTATTTTCGTACAGCTCTTGGACCGCGCCTGCTAACAGCGAAAGCTATTTTTGGCGACGCCATGCGAAGGTGTATGAAAGAAATGGTTGCATTTGTAAAAACCATACCGTCAGAGAAGCTACGTCAGGTACGTGTACTCTATCAAAGTACTAACCTTGTGATGTAAACATTGCAGAAAATTGCGCGTCATGCTGTCAACAGTGTCTGCGTGTTTAGACATTTGTTATGTTGAATGACGGTGCGTTTTATAAGCATATGCTTTGTGTTCGATTATAGTTAAACTGTTAAAGATTGAAAATGGTGCAGCTGTGCTGCTAGAAGAGGCGGTTATTACGTCCGATAGAAATAACAAAAATGAAATTTGAATATTTCCAAATAACAGCTAGTTCTATTTGTTATTCACTGTAGGGCATATAGAATGTTATATTTCGAAGCCTGTGAGTTTTAAAGCCCATCCACTCGTCACTTCGTCGACATTATGAAAACGCACACCGCCGCAGAAGCCATAATAGAGTGTTTTGGTTCAACTTATTTAGAAGGAAAGCAAACTGTTACTTATTGTGTTTCCGATCGCGCACCCTGCATGTATACGCCCCAAAGATATACGTAATTGTCAAGAAGTACCAAACAAACACTTTAGACGACGTAGGTTAGTTTTGCAAGAACATTATCAATGTTCGTGTAAAAGTAGATTGAATGATATCACTCCGAAATTTTTAAAAAGGACTGACGTTTATTCGTCAATCCTTTAGGGCGCAGCTCTTAATGGCCCGCTCCTGCGACGAACGTCCGTGGCGGCGTAACCGAGCGAACGAGCGCAACAGCGAAAGATGTTGCACAAGCTGTTGTTGCAAGCCACGAAGCCAATCAAAGCAGCTACTTCAGTGACGTGCGTCGAGAAACTGGTTTCATGCGGGCCTGACCGACCGCTCGATGCGTACAACTATCTGGTTTCAGCCGGACCGCTAGTTTTGTACCATCGTCTGTTCGCTTCAGCTCTCGCTCCCGCTAGTTTTGCTTGCTTCGTTTGGTCTCGTTCACTCTTGTTACGATTGTCATGGTTTGCGATTGTTTTGTAACCTTATTGTATGCGCGCCACGAATTGTGTAGTACTTTCTGGAAGCTGGAGTAACAGTCGATTTAATAAAAAATGGAGGAGATATCATGCTTAAAAAGACTGCGGCTATTTATAGGCAATTCGCAAAATGTACCTGAGAGCAGGACTAACGCGAGTATTATGCTGATCCATAAAAAGGGAGACGTTAAAGAATTGAAGAATTATAGACCCAATAGCTTGCTTTCAGTATTGCATAAAATATTCACCAAGATAATTTCCAATATAATCAGGGCAACACTTGAGTTAAGCGAACAGGCTGGCTTCAAGAAGGGATATTCTACGATGGATCATATTCATCTCATTATTGAGGTTATCGAGAAATCTGCGGAGTACAATCAACCTCGCTATATGGCTTTCATAGACTATGAAAAAGCGTTTGATTCAGTAGAGATACCAGCAGTCATAGAAGCACTGCGAAATCAAGGAGCACAGGACGCATACGTGAATATCTTGGCAAATATCAACAAAGATTGCACGGCAACCTTGGTTCTCCACAAGAAAAGTAGAAAGATACCTATCAAAAAAGGGGTCAGACAAGGAGACATAATCTCTCCAACGCTAGTCATTGCTTGTTTAAAAGAAGTATTCAAGCTCTTAGATTGGGAAGGCTTAGGAGTGAGGATCAACGGCGAGTATCTCAGCAACCTTTGGTTTGCAAATGACATTGTCCTATTTAGCAACAACGGGGATGAATTACAACAAATGATGAAGGACCTTAACAGAGAAAGTGTAAGAGTGGGGTAAAGATTAATATGCAGAAGACAAAGATAATAATCAGTGGCCGTATAAGGGCACAAGAATTCAGGACTGCCAATCAGCCTCTAGAGCCAGTAAAAGAGTAAGTTTATTTAGGTCAATTACTCACATGGGACCCTGATAATGAGAAAGAAATTTACAGAAGAATAAAATTGGGTTGGAGTGCATACGGCAGGTATTACCAAATCCTAACTGGGAGCTCACCATGCACAATATGCCGCTTAACACACACAATCCGTACTTATTTCTGCTCAGTATCCACGATGATGGTGTATTTCCTTTTTCACGGACATTGACAATGACGGTAAAATGAACAAGCGCGAGCGATCGCTTGCCGTTAAACATTCCCTATAGTAGAATCGAGAACCCGAGCGCGTTTACAAACCATACGACAAATCGACACTACGCCAGAGTCGCCTGCATTACATGCAGCCGGTTCGCGCTACGAAATACGCTCACCTAGTCATGAGCTAGTGACGGAAAACATCTTCGCTAAAACTTACCGTTCAGTGTAGTTGACGTGTGATGCCACAAAGTCGAGACGAATGCACAGACACAAAGGTGCAGGCAGCTCACCAGCAGCAACAAGCGTTGACTTGCCTGGCGCAGCCGTTGAGAATTCAAATCGACGCGGAGAGATGGCGCGCCGCCGTTGCTGCCGCTGCGCATGCGCACGCGCTGAGGCCGCCGACGGCGTGCGTGCTCCGAGAAATCCAAGCGCCTTTGGCCTTTTCTTTCTTTTTTTTATTGTCGCTCTCTCTCTCTCTCTGCGTTCCATGCGCGCGAAACCGGTTGCTTTTACCTTCCATTTTTCAGTTCTTTCCATGGAAGAAGGAAATGCCTTGGCGCGCTGTATTACAAACACTGTGGGCTATCGCATGGAGCAGAAGCGCACACTTGGATGAACGCAGTGTTTGTAAAAACCGTTAGCACGCACGTCAGGCGCTAGCATTATGGCCAACGACGATGAGTAATGCAGTGCATTTCTAGCATAGCTTCCAACGTACCGCCAAATGGGATACCTGCGCACATGTTAGTGCACATTTGTCTGTTCCGGTGATATGTCAAAGCAATCAATACACTAATGACGTACCCATATGCTCGGCCGCACAGGCATATAGCGCCTGGAAAGGACTGGGTGGGCTCAGAGTATCTGGCGCACATTGTAAGTGAACGAGAAGCTTTAATGAATTTATAGCGCGGGATATCAGTCTGCGAAAAACCACCCGATATTAGTGATGCAGCCTAGATATGGGGAGAACCTAAAGAGTATCTGAGAATCAGACGACACATAAGGCGCACACCACATGCGCGACATCGGTTCATCGCACACTAGCAAATTCTGCGTTGTCAGCTATACACATTACATGTCTCTGTGCTGTTAGCATGATGCCTGTTTGTAATCCGCTTCTCGCTAAAACTGGCATTCATAACCCCTATTTACATGATTGGATCGGTATTTTGTTTTCTTTATTTTACTGCCGCAAAAGTAATGCTATGAAAAACAACTGTAAAGACTGTCTTGGGATTGCCGAGAGCGACTACGGAGGTCATATAATGTGGTGAACAAATGCGGAAGTATACACACCATGTCTATAATAAACTCTACAAAAAGGCTTTAAAGAAATGTCAGCAGTATATACAATCCCAGTGGCTTATATCAAATGTAGCTCCGCATTATCCGCCTGTACCTCCACTTGGTTACAGCGTACACGGGTTGGGCCGAGTTTAACGACTTTTGTCTTAGACGGCAAGTAAACCTGAAGCAATAAGACTTTTACATATCGGATGTCCTTTAGTTCATCTCACAGCTTACCGCAATCGGTATACTCCAGTTAACATGACCTTTGGTGATGTCCCACCCTATAGCCTTCATCGGGGGGGGGGGGGGGATATAGGAAACCATTAAAGAATGATTTCAATCACATAGAAGTATATATTCCGCCTCCGTGGGGTTCGCAAGGATAATTATCGTCGGGGATGCATTCCCGACTAACTGGGGTGCCGGGCTTAGAGGTTACATGTTTAAAATTACAAACCAGTGCAATACTGGATGAAACTCGGAGAGCAAACTCTTAAACACCTAATTATCTGGTAAAACAATAATTAAGGACTGCGTAATTCAATGACAGAGATGCCATGGTGACCTTTATTGCTCTTCTCTGTAGACATTCTATAAAGTGGCAATCGGCTAAAGAAATAGCAAACAGAAAAACTATTGCATATAAACGGTGTATAGACCGCTAATATAGACAGAAAAAGACAATTTAACGACTTTTGTCAAGACTAAATTTATAGACGGGGAATAGATAAAAGAAGTAGACACCTTATCAACTTTTGCCTATAGAAAATCTGTAAACCGGGCGTATACAAAAATAATCAACACCTTATCGACTGTCGCCTATAGACAGTCCTTAGACACAGAATGAACAAGAATAAATAGACACGGTATCGACTTTGGTCTATACGTAGTCTATAGAGCGGAAGATCACAAGAAACAAATTATTGACTTATTTCTGTAGACCGACTATAGAATGGAAGTAGACAAAAAGAAATAAAAATCTTATTTTTTGTCTATAGACAATGAATGGACAAGAATAAATACAGACCGTATCGAATGTTTTTCTATAGGTTGTCTATAGAGAGGAAGTAGACAAAAATAAACAAACATCTTATCGACTTTTTTCTATAGACAGACTATAGATTGGGAGTAGACTAAAAGAAACAAAAAATCTTATTAACGTTTGTCTATGAACAGTCTATAGACAATGAATGGACAAGAATAAATAGAGACTGTAATGACTTTTTCTATAGATAGTCTGTAGATAGGAATGTAGACAAAAATAAACAGTCATCTTATCGACTTTTTGCTGTAGACCGACTATAGAGTGGGAGTAGACAAAAATAAATAAAAATCTTATTAACTGTTGTCTATAGACAGTCCATAAACAATGGATGGACAAAAATAAATAGAGACTGTATCGACTTTTTTCTGTAGATAGTCTATAGAGAGGAAGTAGACAAGAAGACACAAACACCTTATCGACTTTTCTCTATGGACTGTCTATAGAATGTGAGTAGACAAAAAGAAATAAAGATCTTATCAATTTTCGTCTATAGACAATCTATAGACCATGAATGGACAAGAATAAATAAAGACTGTATCGACTTTTTTCTATAGATAGTCCTTAGAGAGGAAGTAGACAAGAAAAAACAAACATCTTATCGACTTGTTTCTATAGACTGTCTATAGAATGTGAGTAGACAAATATAAATAAAAATCTTATCAACTTTTGTCTATAGGCAGTCTATAGATTATTTATCAACAAAAGAACAAATCTATAAAAAGGCAAAGTTGTCTACAAGTAGTCTATAGACATACTACAGACAGTCTAAACTCATTTTTGTAAGGGCACTGTCGTTGAAAAGAAAAGTGTACAATCATTGCATTCTACCGGTGTTAACATATGGGGCAGAAACTTGCAGGTGTATAAAGAAGCTCCAGAACAAGTTAAGGACCGAACAAAGAGCGATGGAAGAAAAAATGTTGGGCCTAATTAAGGAAGACACCGACAGGAAGAGAGCGGTGTGGATCAGAGAGCAAATGGGGTTAGCCGATATTCTAGTTGACATTAAAGGGACACTAAATAGAAACAGGAAGTTCAGCTGGAATAAAAGAGGAACCTTCAGGAATGCATGCAGTTTTTGTTGGGTGCAAAAATATGAGTTATTAGCGGAGAAATTCGTAAACAAAGACCAAATATCTCTTCCTCAATTTCTCTCACCCCAGATTTGGCGCTGGAGCAGTGTCGTCACAGATTTCATTGCTCTCAGCGAATCAGAATGCGCCAAGATACGTCACCGCTTGCGTAAACGGCCGAGGCACTGGATGCATCATGACTGCATGCATGGTCGCTGCGTTTGCGTTCGTCGCGATGGAAACCGTTGCTGCCGCTGAACCTTGCAACGAAGAGCTCGCCAGGCAAGCAGGACTGCATTTCAGCGATATTAAGTGAAACGGAGCGCGAAATGATCCTCCGTGCTCGAGCGGTAGGTGTTTCCGCGTGCGATGGCGGTGAGCCGCCGGCCGTGCCGGCGGAGAGCTTCGTTTTCGTCGACGGAAGGCGAAGCGTCCGGTCCGCCAGGCGACGATGTTCCCGACAGAACAAGCGTAGAAAGTTGCGCACGTACTCGGTATGGTTATTTCGTGGCTTTATTTAATGACATTCAGCACTCACCGAGCCGCCAGTTTGCTGCTGCAGGGGCACCATTAGGGGGTTTGATGAAGGCCGCATTGAGGGAACAGCTCCGAGGAAAGGACTGGCCTCTGGGGCACGCCAAGATACTTTCCGAGGGCAGGATTATACACATAATCCGAGGGCGAGAAACGCAGAGAACACACCATCGGTTTCTCTGGCTCTTTTGCCGTTTTATCATCGGCAGAGCACTGAGCCATTGCGAACGCCGGGGAGCCGGGGCTCACCGCGCGACACCACATGAAAGGACACAATCGAGTCAACACTGCCGCTGCCCCTGAGCAAGCGCCTTGGGCCATTTGTACAGCCCTCAACACTACACACACGAGGCATTTTCTAGCTGTTTCCCGTGAAGTCAGAGTTTTTTCGAGCCACGCAACACGCAACCAAACACCGTGCGCGACGATGCATTGACCAAAAACGAAACTACGAAACTATCACGACCGGATGTATCGCCGTGCCATTTTTTCTTATTTATTTAATTTTGTGTTAAACTTGTACTTCTTCGCTTGAAACGGTTTAAAAAGTTGGCAAATGCTGTTTATGTACGTTTAAGGTGTATTTCATTTAGTGTTTTATTAACAGCGATAAATCGCTCTCGACCAATCGCGACCGGCCGCATTTGTAATCTCCGACGTCACGAACGTGTAGTGCGGGAAATTCGAAGGGGCGTCAGCACCTATTCTTCAATTTTTCGCTATTTTCTCGGTTATTAAACATCTGTCTGCAGTAAGAATGGTACGGCTGTGATCGTAAAAGGATAATATACCATTTAAGCTCAACTTCCGGTTTCTCTTTAGTGTCCCTTTAAGAGGATAAACTGGAGCTCGGCAGGACATGTAATGTGTAGGATGGATAACCGGTGGACCATTAGAGTTGCAGAATGGATACCAAGAAAAAGGAAGCGCAGTGGAGGACGGCAGAAAACGAGGTGAAGTGATGAAGTTGGGAAATTTGCAATCGCAAGTTGTAATCAGCTAGCGCAAGATAGGGGTAATTGGAGATCGCAGGGAGAGGCCTTCGTGCAATATCTCTCACTAGTGTACCTTGTAAATTCTTAGAACGCATAATATATTCCCACCTTTTTGGCTTTGTGGATACAAATTCATTCTTCTCACTTACTCGCTAACAGAACACAGCTTGTTACCGCTAAGAATTGCAAATTTATCACATTATCCTGTAACTTTTGGTGTGCCTCGGGGCTCCATTTCGGTCCATCTCTTTCTATCGGCCACTTCAGATGCACTTCAGGTCCACTTCACTGAAAAGGGATAGCTAGTGCTTTGAAGCACTAGCTATCCGCAAGCATTTGCGAAGTTGATTTCTTCATTCCTTTAGACCCTATTGATTTTCGTAATTTTTTGTAGTAGTTGAGGCCTTTGCGTCTTGCAGAAAACATTGTGTCTTGCAGTACGTAGAAATTAGTTGTTCTTTATATAATTACACAAGATGTTATTCAGATTGGTTCAGCGAGTATCTTACAAGAGCATTTATATGCTTCAGAAGCTCTTGTATGAGAAATATGGAGTCAGCCGGGATGTAAAGTGCAGGATTAAGTTTTCTGCTCCTCATTGGAATTGTTAGATAGATGATACTTTAACATCAAACATTGGCAATCGTAGTCCACGCGCAAGAAAGGCACAATCAAGACGTATTACCTCCGGTTACTTCCTCTCATATGCGAAGAGCATGACGGTCTGTTGATAATATGAATCATGCTTATTTTTGCGCGTTGTGTTGAAAGATCACAACCATTTTGTGCAACATGCCATTTCTTACAATTTATATGTTGCCCCGAAGGCCCGTGCTGAAAGGATTTAATTCTGTCAACGGTGTAATATAATATTTAATGCGAAAGCAATATATGCCCTATTACGCGAAGCCCGGCGTCATCGTCGTAGGCGTGACCGAGTGATGGTACGAAAAATAGCCAACGGCGCAAAAGCTAAGAACACGTTAAAAATGCTCGGATTGACGTGAAATGTCTTAGTGAAATTCTTTTAACAAAGTAAATTAATCACTTTGAAACGAAAACTGGGTATATTTCGATCTGGGTGGGGATCGAAGCCATGCCTCCGACGCGCGAGACGAGCACCCTTCCCAGACGCCACGGCAGCTCTACGGTTCTGGTTGACTAAAGGTGAGCCTAGTGAGTGGGTGATTGCACACGTCGCGTCGCAGCCATCTGCCTGAATAAAGGTTCCATCAAAGCGAGTATAATATTTTCGCATTCCCACACGTAAGCAGCGTTAAGTCTTGTCAACCAAATTTTTCAGGCGGTACTCTATGAGTGCTATGTCTACAACACTTGCATTCCCCTGGCTACGGACCAGAACATAAAACCGGTAAGCGCTCGCACTTCTCTTCGATACATTGCCTGAGTGAATTGGCGACTGTCACAACCCATTAAATGTGAACGGCCGACTGCATTCTCGGCCTGTGGTACCCGCTGGTGCGGCAGCAGTACCGAGTGAAAGCGCGGAAGGTCAGGCAAACACTTCTCCACCATACGTCGCACTTGTTAGCTCATGTGCGCATCAGTTGGTCAACGTGTGGTTCCGTTATAGCAGCGAAATGATTCGACACTTCTAGGTTAATGTTGCGTGAAGAATTTTTCAAGCGTTGATTTGTTCGAAAACTGTTGCATTTGAAAGCCATGTCGCTTGGTTAGGGTTATATCTAAACTGATTCATTCTATTTTCCAAATAAGTAGAATGCCTGTATCCCAGCAAAGCTTTGGTATATATCCGTGGGCAGCCATAATGATTGTTGAAAGCACTGTGCATTATGTAAGCGTGAATTGCTTAATACAATCAAAAACTTCTGCATATGAAGCAATTCCTTTCCCGAAAGGAGTATGAAGACTTCAAATGCAACATTGCAGCACTCAAATGGCATCCATCTACCAGCAAATAATTCAAGTGTCATATAAGGAGTATATTTTTAACGGTAGCCAATTTTTGCCATCAGAACAATATATACATATATACCTTCCCGTGATAAAGGTCGGTCCACCGACCGATCCTGTTGGGTAAATATACATAAGATAATCGCGAATTTCTGCATCTAATTTCATTCAGCATATATATATATATATATATATATATATATATATAGGTGTGTGTGAGTGTGCACGAGAAGAAAGGGAACCGAGGGGCCTGATTTTACTTCATCATATCATAAGAAGCTAACAAACATAGACACCAAGGACATCATAGGGGGAATTACGTGTACTTATAATTGAAATAAATAAATAATAAATTAATGGAAATGAAAGTGGACGACAAATCGTCCACTTTCATTCCACACGTCCACGTCTTCGCATTACGCGTGCGATGCTCTTACCATTGAGCATATCGTAACGACACCGCAGCAATCGCATTTTGGTAGCTGAGGGCTCTTGTTTGCATTTATGAAATGAGGCTTCGAATGGAGGAAGGTGTTGTAACTGTTTAGTGCACAGTGCTTGTGATGAAGAAATACCATGGCACTGGGGCTAGAAAAGGGAGCGATTCTCGACGCTGACAGTGTTTGCGGCACTGCGGCTCCGATACATCAACGATGATAGAGCAGCCACATCAAACTACGGCTGCGATATGTTGCCGGAGGACACTTGGCATTCCTCAGCATCGTCGTCCACCACGGCGCATCAACGCCTTCAAAGCAGCTACAGTGACGTGCCGGTAATTATTTGATGTGCGCTACGTCGCCACAAAGCAGTTAATGAAACGGTGTTCTGGGGCCATCACAGCGCGCAGAGATATATGCATAAGCAAACGACAGTCAGCACTTTGTTTTTGATAATGGTGCTCAGTACATCACCAATGACATTGCGTTGTGCATGTTTTACTTCGACGGTCAAGATTGTTGATGCCTCTTAACTCAGCAACACATCACTGTTGCCGAAAAATAAGTTGGGCGTGGCCCAACCGTGGTGGGTGCGCACGCAAGTGTTACATGCATCGCGCGGGACGTGATATATGGTTTTGACTGACAGGCAAACTGTTGCCAAACTCGTACAAAGCCCGCCACTTTTAGAATGAACACTTCATTAGTATTGAAGAGCCTATAGCAGTTGATGTTAAGCATAAAGTACGTAAAACGATTACTTCCTTTATCGGTATCATCATTAGGCGCCGTATTTGGCACATTTCCCCCGTGAAGTAGAAGGCACGTTGAAGATGTACCAGCTTGAATACTAATGATGCGTTTAGTCTTACACTGCACGACCCTGTACATCGTTGGTGTTTGGAACGGTGTGCTGGACCACAGGGGAGCTGCAACTTTTCAAGGCAGACCGACGGGACACGCCGACGCTAGGCCCCATTATTGCAACGATTATTCAACCGGGGACCATTATTCACAGCTCCATACAACCGTATTCAAAGCTTAGCGGATGCTAAGGGGGCGAGCCTCAATCTGCATTGGGAAACAGTAAATGACAGTATGAACTTTGTGGACACCCATCCCGGGAGCTAACACGCAAAAAATAGAAAGTCATTGTCAAAAAGTGTAGCGCTACCCCGTCAGTGGCGGGTACAGGGCAACTGAACCACTGCTTGAGTCCCAGCAGACATGGATGTGGTGATAGTCAATTAGCGGCCACGTTCATAGCAAATACCCTTGCTTGCGTTTGTTAGAAGCCACGTATCGCTCGGGGCTACTCAGTATGAAGACTCTTCCCAGCGGTTTTCAAGAAAGTCAAGAGCGGCTCGGCGCTACACAGTATGAATGTGCATCACAAAGCGAAAGAAAATAAACCGTAGTTTTTTTTTACTCTTCGCTTGTATGAGTGTTTTTCTGCACTCCTGCGTGCTTACACGGTAAGCGCCCGGCAAGCCACTTATTCGCTAGGTGGCGCTGCCTTCGTCTCGCAACCTTACTTTAGCGCGAGCAATGAGTAGTCTGTTGAAAGCCCAGTGCGCAAACCAGGCGCACACCAATATGTGCGGGGAAGTGCGAGCGCAAGCACGTAGCAAGCCGCGCCAATCCAATCCAGAGAAAAGAGGAGGGGGAGCGTTCCGTCGTGATATAACGCGAAACGTAATAAATTACAAATTAGTCTAACACACGTTCAGTGTACAACTTGTAAACTTTAGAATGTGTATAAACCCCATCAAACTGACTAATTATATTGTAATAAACGCATTTATTTGATAACTTGCCTGTACATGTAATGGGCTCGATGGAACGACAAACAAGTGAAAGAAGGCACAGACCATCTACTGACGGTATCATCACGTGAGCCCAAGTTTCCCGGTCACCCATAAGGCAACGCCCAAGGAATGATAACCAACCAAAGTCAATGTAGATAAAGCAGGGAAACTGTAGATGTGCCGAGCGAAAATACTTTCTCTTGGTACCATTAGTTTTTATCTTGGGGCCTCGCCCGAGTACGTGAAGATCCCGAGTGTCGCCAAACTCGGCGGGTCCTGCATAGCACGCCTGCATTAATGATTGGAGGAATATTCCTTTGGATAAAAGTTTTGTTACATTGTTTCAATAATGAATGACAAAATTGAAGTAATGTGCCTAATGTTTAGCAGTAAAGCAAGGACATTTGATGGTCCAATTTATTGTCGATTGTTACATATGATGTTTTAAGATTTGTCTGTTACGAATGAGGAACCTTGGAATCATGGTGGGAGAATATAAATGATTTGAAACTGATTCTTACAGGTAGAGGACCTAATTTATGTGATGCCTCATTTATGTGTACTAAAATTAATCAATTTGTTGATTACAGGCAACTGATTGTGTTGTGTCTATGCTCCAAGATAAGGTACGTACCTTCACGTCAAAACAAAAGAAACATTCTACCACCCCCTTATGTTCAAAGCCGGGTCACTTTGGTAATAATTCATCAAAGAAACCTTGAAACATAAGTCCACGCAATACAATAAAAAATAAAAACCGGCTTCTTCTCAGCTTTTCGAGGACTATCACAGGAAGAGCTTGAGAGGCTGTCCACGGATTGTGATACGGAAATCGGGGTGCCTTCCACTAGTGGCGCAAGGCTAAAGACATTCTCGCTCTCTGTCGCTCTCATTTTCTTATCCTCTCCGAGCATAGCGCGCGACGCGCGCACTTTCGCTCTCGTGTTCTCTTTCTCTCTCCCGAGCATAGCGCGCGAGGCTCCGCGTGGTGGTTGCTAGGCAACGCAGTGGCAGGCGGCTTACATTACGGCCGGCTGAAAGCTCGTTTCAAAACCAAGAACGGAAAAAGCTGTTACTTAAGTGCTTCCATGATGTTTACCAGGAAAGATTATCAGAAAGCTATGACGGCGATCGCTTAGTGGCGAACACACTCCTATATAAGAGGCTTGTCAAATTCACGCATAAGTCTTTGCCACCCCACCAATTTGGACACCCTTTTTTCTTATTAGCGTACGCCTTGCCTGCCGCTACAAAGGCGACGAAAAACAGAGAGAGGGTTACCTAGAGGCGTCGTGGGAACCTCGGATCTTGTCCTTGCTGTTCTCACGCTTTGGGCACTGCGTCGGAACAAGAAAACAACTAGTGTAGTAAAATTGTTGCTAGCCGGTCTTGATGATATCACGATATAACCGAGAAAACAGCAGAAGATGGGACATATGTTAGAGAAATTGATGACATAGACATCACCACCTGGTTTTCGGTTTCAAATTCCTCTTTCCGTTTTTGCACTGTTTGCCGTATTACGTCATCACTGATTTTAACGATGTTTCAGTCCTATCTAGTCGTTATTTTCTGCATTATTCGTTACTGCTCTGAACTCACGAAACGTTACAAATAAAGTCCCATTCAATTTTTGTCCGTAGATACCACACACTCATGCGTTATTTCTGCTTAAGCACTCTGCCGTGTAGCGTCGTGCCTTCCTTGACTGCTTGTAAAAATATTAGTGTTTTGTAGGTTTCCTTTAACCTAAGCTTTAGAGAGCCGGATTACAGAACTACAACATTTTTCAACGTAAAAACAATTTTTCAGCACACCACACCCCTGATACCCTCCCCCCCTTTCCCTCAACATGGTAAGCTCAATAGGAATGATATTCACAGCTGAAAAAAATACAGTAGAATCTCAGTTGCAAAAAGTGGGTTCGTCTTATAAACAAACTTTCTGCGTTAGATAAAAAAAAATCAGGGCTCAAATTCACAAAAAAAAATTCTGAAGCTCGTAAAAAGTGTTAATCGTAAGAAGTCTAAGTGTTCGTATAGATATATGGTCTCTATAGATATATGGTCGACCATTTACGGTTACAGCCGATCACCACGCCCTTTGTTGGCTTTCTTCCCTCAAGGATTCCACCGGACGCCTCGGTCGATGGGCCCTACGCCTTCAGGAATACATATACACTGTGGTCTATAAGTCGGGTCGTTTACATCAGGACGCCGACTGCCTGTATCGCCACCCCGTCGATGCACCGAACGATTTAGTTGATTCCGCAATTCGATCTGCGTTCTCTCGCTTTCACCCTTCAAAGACATTGGGGCTGAACAAGGACGCGATGAATCGTTACGGCAGCTTATCGAACACCTGCTCTTTGACCTGTCAAGACAGTAAGACACATTACTATCTAAGGCGGCCGGCCAATGGCAAAGAGCACTTACAAAAGAAAACATTTGTGAATCTGGCCCCAGTTCACCGAATTAGACGAAAGTACAAGAGTGAAGCGCTCATATTTTTATTTTGAGAGAATTGAAGCCAGTTAATGGAGGTAATCGCGCTTGTAGTCGATTATTTTTACAGATTGGTATGATATAACGTAATAAATTTCAGTAGTGTTTGAGTCCTACATTTAAATGAGAGATGTAGCACACGTGCACCAAAACAATCCAACATTTTCCACATGCTTGTTAGGGTAAAAACGGCTATATTTTTTGTAAGATTGAACATTGTGATGTGTATTCGTGGGATGGCTCTTCATAATGTGGTAGGGATGGTCGATTCATTTTAACAGCGAAGCCGTTTAAGCCAGCTGTGAGTTGTGG
Organism: Dermacentor silvarum; assembly: GCF_013339745.2. NCBI lineage: Eukaryota > Metazoa > Arthropoda > Arachnida > Ixodida > Ixodidae > Dermacentor > Dermacentor silvarum. Next base: position 34,998,865 of record NC_051162.1, read on the forward strand.
TTCGTATCAATTAATTATCATAATCAACTAGATAGAAAGCATACTTTCTTGACGAGGCGTGATTCGAACCCGCGCACCCACGGTCCCAAAGCGAGCGTCGTAACCAATAGGCTATATAGCCACGCTTGCAGAACATGCATTTGTTGTTGTTGTTGCCTCAAAACATGGCTCGTACCCACGAGGGGGATTGGCCACACTGGATAAAATAAAACATGCACCTAACAACGAACAAAATGGTAAAGGTGAATAATCAAAATTAAGATTTTGGTAACTCCTTAACACAGATTTTAAGATGTCCTATACATAAATTAACTAAATAAAAATTAAGAGAAAACTAACTACAAAAATAAACATAAAATAACATTGTCCCACGGTCGGTGCCCTAGCAGCGTAACCTTCCGGATGCTTCAATAAATTTGTGAACAGCAGTGATCATAGAGCCCTGACTTGTGCCTAATTGACAGGCCCCAAAAGACAAAATGTTTGGCGTTGTAAGTGCCAAACCCAGATTACTGCTTGGAAATAACAGAAACATTCTACGGAGGGAGGAGAAGCGGTGGCAAGAAAGAAAGGAATGGTCAATAGTCTCCGGTTGATTACAAAACGAGCAGAGGTCAGTGATTGATAAACCGGATCTATGAAGATAAAAATTTAGGCGGGGAACTCTGCAGCGGAAAGTTGACAGCGTCACCTCACATTGGCGGGAAAGACACTTGCTCGTGTTCCACCGAAATTTTAAATGTTGAAAATCGTCTGAAGAAAGTATGGACGAGTCATGGCAACTCAGCAATAAAAGGCGTTTAAATCTAGCTCCTGTTATAAAAGAGAAATCAGGAAGAATATTTATGACCGGACCGTTTAGTGATGTCGAAGCGAGCGAGTCAGCTGATTCATTTAAAAAGATTACGCGAACCATACGATTGCGTTCGAGCGTCGTCGTCTTCGTCCACAACTGGCGCATTCGCATGCGCTTGTGCCTAGTGCTCTGCGAGGTGAAGAAGAGGTTTTACACGCTATGCTTGGAAAAGAGAGAAAGAAAATGAGAGAGAGAGAGAGAGAGACGCATTCATGGAGCGGGCCTGCTGAAACGCGTTGTCAGCATTTCGGCCAGCTTCGCTGTGTCTTGAGCTTCGCGCGCCCTAGTCCATGCTTCGCCTTTTCTTTCTTCGATTACCGGTTAATTATTCATTGTTATAGCCTTTAATCGAACAATCGCTTTCGATGCGGGGCATTTCATTGAATAATTTATTATTTGAAAATTTTGCCCAGCGCTTTAAAAAGGTTGAAACGCAGTTATCTTCTTTTGTAACACTCTAATGTTTGAGAGGTGGAACTAAGGTAGGAATACAAATGTATAAAGTTTGATAAATAATAATATTTAATTAGTTAAAGAATAAAAATAATTGGCACTAGTGGCCTTTGAAAAGATAAACAATATATTGTTACAAGCTTGAAAGTCTTGTGTTATTCGGGTATGTGCCATGAGCTGTAGTGGGACACAGATAAGAGGTGTGGAGGGAAAGGATGTTTGCCAAGGGATCACGGAACCTAGGCTGGCGCTCAAGGCCGTCGGTTACGTCGTGTCCCAATAAACCCTCTCTTAACAGAATAACCCGTAACAATATGGTATAAAATGGCACTTAGAGCAGAATTTACCAAGATACGTGGCACTGGCGGATCCCTGTACAGTAGAGTTGAACAATAAATAAGAAAACTGGCAAAACTGAAAAGTGAAGTCCACCTAAAATAGGCAAGAAATTGAGATATGTACAGGGCAAAAGAAAATTACACGTTTACAATCTTAGTCCACAAGTTGTTTCCTACAGGGCGAAAGAATGTCAATAGGCTGCGATGTTTGGGAGAAGCCGAAACATTCTTTCAATTGGCACGCAACCAGCACACGGGAATAGAGTCTCGGAAGCTATAGATTTGCCGAAATCGACATGAACTCCGTCGCTGTGTCAAATAAATGCTCCAAGCCTCCGAGAATGCTATCCCCTTCCTTTAGTGGACGGGCAGTGACACGATGATCAACGAATCGGTTGCTATAGTCTGCCTAGAATTACGATGACATTCCAAGCCTACGGCTTCGGGTGGCGCGTGCGGTGTGGGGAAACATAGGGGAAGCGTTCGGCTGGACATCACTCGGGACTGGCTAAAACAGTCGACAGTCGCTCTACCACAGCCGTCGCTCTACGAGCGTCACTGCTCGTGCTCCGCCGCTTAGTACGACTTCAAAATGTCTGCTCTACTTCTGTCAAACTCTAGACAACGAATAATCAGTCATGTATATTAAAGGAAAGATTGACATATATAAAGATCTGTCGTTCTGCGGCATACCTTTCATCGATTAATCGTTCATCGATATTGCCAACCTTATAATATGGCCGCCGTCTTCATATCTGAGGCGCACATTTGCGTTATCAGTTCTCGGCAAATGTTCACAAAGATTTAGGACAAGGTATATTGTAATGTGTACGGGGTCGTAGGAGGAGAGTATGACCTCGTCAAGGCGGAAAAATGAGACGATGGAAATATGGAATCGTAATTTCAAGTATTTTAGACCGAACAACACAACGTTGGAGTGATCACTAGAGGTGTTTCAGGGATGTCGCTGGCCTGCAAGGCTGCGAGAATAACGCTCTTTTGACATGTGAGTGCCGTCGATAAATCAATGTTGATTTCGTTTTTAACAGCAAAGCTATGGAAGCTTGGAAAAATTCCCGTGTGCAACGCTAAAACTGGTCGAGCGAGGAGCGCGCTTCCCCTCGCTAGCGAGAGAGGAGCCTGGACATTGACGTCATAACTGCGCCGTGCACGTGCTCAGAAGAGTCGTGTGACCGCGCTAATGAAAGCGTGCGCGCGCCGGCGCCCGGGACTTTCTCCGCTCTACCGAGATAGGCTTGACCTAAGCGCACGTTGAGGCCGGAAGAAGAGGCTACCCGACGAGAGAAGCGGCTTCAAGCCACGCGGGAAAGGGATCGCCGTATTTGTGCTGATCCAGCCTACCTCGCCAACAAAGCCGCCGATATATGACGTCACCGAGCCGATCCGGAATACCGAGAACGGGAGAACCAAGCCAATCGTCAGCGCCCAGCCTTGCAATGATAGCATTGCCCTGATAGCCTAGCCTTGCCCTGATAGCCCAATCTTGCCTAGAAAAAGCCAAGTTAAGCCACGCTAAGCCTACATTAACTAGATGATAAGGAACGTCGCCCAGCTATGCTGTTTCTTCAGACTTGGCACTGCTGGTGTCAAGCTGGCCGCATTTTTGGTAATATTAAGAAAACATGACGCCTGTTTTTAAAACTAAGACAGGCGCGCCCAGGTTTTGAAATGCGTACAACATATGCACAGTATTTGTGCCTGCAGACCTTCCAGCCTGGGCCGACACCATGACGCAGTGATCGAAAGCGAGTGCAGGGTGTGTAGTATAAATAACGAGTGCACCTGGTGTACTTGAAACGGGCTACATTCGAAGTGACGCCACGTCATTCCGAATATAACGCCAATAACATTTATTAAGATTTTAAACCAAATCCCTAATACAGTGATTATTTGCCCGAGAATGTCCTTGATCAATTAAACCGACGAGAAATTAGTGATAGGTGAATAGAGACGGGACCACTCGCTTGGGAAAAATGGCATTATGTAACCTGCACTCGCGCTCAGGAAAGTGTACAGCAGACGTAGGTGTTTAAGGTTGCAGGCCATGGTGGCGGAAGCTCAGCGTGATGCATTAGAGACTGAGAGCACTGTTCTAGAAGCATAATCGATATTGCTGTTTCACTGCGTGCTGCTTTCTCGCAGAGTTCGTTCCTATATACGAAGATCCACTTGCCTTTAGAATATGGTCACACTGCAGAGAAAGCTTTGGTAAGTGCTTCAAACCTCTGTATTCCTGGAGTACATCTGTATTCCTGGAGGAAATATAAAGAAAATGTACAAAAGAAAGACAAGAATGAAAAGTATTAGACATGCCGCTTTCCCAGTTCATGACGGCATTCCTGTGCATTTTTTCGTGAACACTTAGTACACTTCCTAAAGAATGCAAAGCTTTTCTTATAAACAGTTGTTAAAAGTAGAACAGTTCGAAAGGTGCAATACTGTCTTAACGCATACCTAGCAGCGCTCTAAAATTTTTCGTAAGTTTGGCAAGTTGAAGATTGCTTTATATGTGTCTTTAACCTTTACGAGAACGATTGTACACGAAAAAGCTATTCGATTATTCGTCTCCAAACCTCCTATTGCCAATTTCCAAAGTTTACAAGTTGCAAAAAGGGCGCGTGCATAGAGAACGTTGCGCGGCACACGCAGCACAGTCACAGCGTAAGCTGGTGGAGCAGTGCAAGAGTAGCTCCAATTGCGGCACCACGCACAACAGGGTCTTCGCGGCAAAGTGTTTTCATATCGATTTTCACGAGAACGATCTGAACTGCCCGCCCGGCGTCGACGGCGAGCTGCGGCTTGTAATGCTCTCTGCACAGCAGTCTGCTGAGCCCGATCATGCCTGGTTGTAGCCGTGCACGTAGCTCTACGATTCGCTTCTTCAGCAGCGGTTCGTACCTTGCGAGGATACGTCTTAACGTGTACCGAAGAGGTACCCAGAATCGGGATAGTGTTGATTGCGCGCCTCGTCTAAATCGCATCTTGTCGTCTGCACCTGTGCGCGCGGTGGTTGCAGGCACTTTAACTAGATGGCGCCACCATACTGGCGGAGGCTCGGGTCGTCTGCGCCTGCACGCAGCGCGTTTAGAGGGATTATTTGTGCTGCGTGATAGCAAGCGCTTGCGTGGCTCAGTGGTAAAGTATCCGACTCCCACGCTGCGGGCCTGGGATCGATCCCGGAGGAGGGCGAGTACTTTTTTGCGCATTTCGGGCGATAGCGGTTACGGCCAAACGCCGGCGGCGGCATCATCGCGAACCGAGACGGCTATTGGAATGAGCCCATAACAGCTTACGCTGTAAAACGCGTACATGCACTGCCTTTCCTTTGGTCCTGTAAGGTGCACATTTCCTTTAGCCGCGCATGTGTCGTTGCGCTGTAAGTCCAGTCGTAGCGTCTATACGTATTCATGAAGAAAAAAAAAAACACGAAGCAAATGTAAAAAACAGCGCTAGATTGAAGTCAGCATACATGCAAGACCTAAGGCCTTTAGCCAGGTTGATTCAGAAATCAGAAAATGTCAAAAATAAATCCAAGGGTTATACGTGCCAAAACTAGGAAGCAGACCGTACGTGGATACTCCTGATTAATTTTGACCACCTGGGATCTTTAACGTACACATCAATCTAAGCAAACGATCGTTGTTGCGTTTCGCTCCTATGGTACCCGCGATCTCGAGTTCAGCAGCACGACGCTATAGTCACTGAGCTACTGCGTAGGGTAACAGAAAACGTGCGCCTACGCTGAGCAGCTGCGCAAATTTAGTGTGAGCGTTAGTTTCAGATGGATGGATAGGTGTGTCCAATTATATATTTTTGTGGCAGAATATCGCGCGCAGTAACTACCTGTGCGGTTTTCCGCGGGCTGTCAAAATCGGCCTTTTTCTCACGGTGCTGGTTCAACCTCCACGCCAGCGCATTATTTGGCAGTTTTCGCTTCCACCGAAATCTCCACAGTGACGTACATCACCATGGCGCTGTCAACTGTTCAATCAAGTAGTAAAAAAACTATAGTATCGCATGTTGATCATTTCCTAATTTATTACGCTTTTCACCATCGTGTAGTCCGAAGTTGTCAGACTGAATCGTTCATGCCATTGCTCTTTCAAATGTTACAGCTAAAATTGGCGATATAAATATTCATGTGCACTTTGGGGGGAGAGCAGCATATCACGCGTTTCATCTAGACGTGTTCGTTTTGCTCAGGTAGTTGCACAACAGCACGACGATTTTTGAAGTGCACCACATATCGTAGAAACCATTTCCAGAAATTTTAATACAGCAAAGTTTATATGCGACTTATTTGCAATGTTTTCAATGACCTTGCTTTGTATATTCTGGTGTACTTGTTACACGTGTACTTGTTTCACCGGTGAGCGCTTTTCACCGGCTAAGAAATGTTAAACGTTGTCGCTCGGCGCAGGACACGCCTGCGTGTATTGGAAGCTTCTCGAACGTTATCGACGCTTCTATCCGTTGTCTGTTGTCACCGACGCTTAGGTAATCTGATTGTATGAGCGACGCAAACTAATAGAGTACTTTCGGGAAAACAGGCACCAGGGATTACTCTCAAACCTTCGATGACTCATGTATAAAACCCGACGCGTTTCGCCGCTGATCAGATTTCGACGGTCGCCAACTGTGTTCGCTGATATCGCTGTGCGTCGAGTGTAACTTGCTTTTGCGGGCACAGGTTCGCCCAATAAAGAATCAGTTTCGTCATTCACAGTTCTACGATTGTTCTCTTCACCGGCACTACTACGTCACAATATTTACTTGGGATATCTTTTTCACATACATAGAAACAATAATGAATTGGTAACTGCACCAAGACCGTTTTGCATTACCAGTACTGAGCATGGTTGGTCTGCCATAAACAGCCGATGCATGACGAGGGTATTATGCAAGCGTCTACCTAGATTGGAGCACTTATAGCGGGCAAGTTTGCTATGGAAATAAGTTTGCAGTCCACGTGAACTTATCACAACGTTTACAAGGGTTTTGCAAAAAAATCACCTTAAATAAATGGCAGTATCTTTCAGAGACGCGTATAGTTAATCTAGTTTGTCTGATTTACATGTGTTATTAGGTGCAGGTTACAAAATTGTGATATCGTTTAGTATTAAACTTGATATTGTGACAGAGCGACGAAGAAGACGTTTGGACATGACTTGAAGAAGACGACGCTCTGGACTTCGCGAGCTGTGATCTTGTCAGCCGCTGCCATACTTGTAAATACAGTGTAAATATATTTCTTGCTTCTTTTCCCCGTAACATTTTTGGTGGAGGTGGATGGTGTACCTGTTACGGCTCCTCGTGTGCAACTCTTGCTGTGCCTCCTGCCCCCTCAGACTTGAATGCCCTAACGAAAATGATTGCGCCCGACCTTCCGCCCCAGTGTGCCAATGAACTACGTTGCCTCCTTGCCTCGTACTGGGATTTATTCGACCTTGGAGACCGTCCTCTCGGGCAAGCATCTGTTGTCAAACATCGCATTAACACCGGGGATGCGAGTCCAATCCATCGGCGACCCTACCGCGTCTCTCCTACTGAGCGCGACATCATCCAACACGAAGTTGATAAGATGCTTTCTCCTAACATCATTGAACCTTCTTGCAGCCCATGGGCATCCCCTGTTGTACTAGTTAAGAAAAAGGACAACAGTTGGCGATTTTGCGTAGATTATCGGCACCTAAACAAGGTAACCAAGAAGGACGTCTATCCGCTACCACGCATTGACGATGCCCTGGATTGCCTCCATGGAGCACAATATTTTTCGTCCATAGACCTTTGCTCCGGGTACTGGCAAATTGCCGTCGATGACATGGACCGTGAGAAAACGGCTTTTATTACTCCCGACGGCCTTTATCAGTTCAAAGTGAGGCCTTTAGGGTTATGTAATGCCCCGGCCACATTTGAACGAATGATGGACGCCCTCCTACACGGCTTCAAGTGGTGCATCTGCCTCTGTTACTTGGACGATGTGATCGTTTTTTCCCCGACTTTTGCGACGCACCTCGAACGCCTATCGACGGTCCTATCTGTTTGTTTTTCGTTGGGCGGGGCTACAACTCAATTCGTCCAAATGCCACTTCGGTCGTCGTCAAATTTCTGTGCTCGGACATCTCGTCGATTCCTCTGGTGTACGTCCTGATCAAGATAAAATCCGGGCAGTGAAAGACTTTCCCGTGCCAACGTGCGCCAAGGACGTTCGCAGCTTCTTGGGCCTCTGCTCCTACTTTCGTCGGTTTGTCCGCAATTTTGCGGACGTTGCACGCCCTCTTACTGAGCTCCTAAAGAAAGACGCTGCCTTCATTTGGGGCCGTGAGCAAGCTGCTGCTTTCACTGAGCTGATCCGGCTGCTTACTTCCCCTCCCATTCTCGCTCACTTTGATGCATCAGCTCCAACAGAAGTCCGTACTGATGCCAGCGGCCACGGTATTGGAGCTATCCTGGCCCAGAAACAACAAGGACAAGAACGCGTTATTGCTTACGCCAGCCGTCTTCTTTGCCCTGCTGAGCGCAAATATTCTATCACTGAGCGCGAGTGTCTGGCTCTCGTTTGGGCAGTGGGAAAATTCCGCGCCTATTTGTACGGCCGGCAATTCACAGTCATCACTGACCACCACGCTCTGTGTTGGCTTTCTTCCCTGAAAGATCCTTCTGGGCGCCTAGGCCGCTGGGCTCTGCGCCTTCAAGAATACAACTACTCAGTTGTATACAAGACCGGCCGGTTACACCAAGATGCGGACTGCTTGTCGCGCCATCTTGTCGACCCACCTGACGTTTCTATGGCCGAAATTCCTGTCACCGTTCTCTCTTTGAGTGCTTTTGACAATATCGGAGCGGAAGAACGGCGGGACGACTTCTTAAAAGACCTTATTCACCGGCTGATTTCAACGACGCCCGACCCTTCCCTTCGAATGTTTGAACTCCACGATGGCATATTGTACCGCTGTAACATGCGCCCTGACGGCCCTGACCGACTCTTAGTTGTCCCTTCGCATCTGCGCCGGACTGTTCTCGCCCAGCTTCATGATGTGCCGACTTCCGGTCACCTTGGCGTGTCGCGAACTTACGGTGCGTTCGTCGGCGCTTTTTTTGGCCTGGTCTTTACCGTGACGTCTGCCGTTACATCGCTGCGTGTGACCTTTGTCAACGACGGAAAAAGCCGACCACACTCCCTGGTGGCCGCCTTCAACCACTTGACGTGCCATCAGAACCATTCTTTCGTGTAGGCATTGATCTTTTAGGCCCCTTTCCTACGTCTGTTTCGGGAAATAAGTGGATTGCTGTAGCAACAGACTACGCCACCCGATACGCAATCACACGGGCTCTTCCGACAAGCTGTGCAACCGATGTCGCCGATTTCCTGCTAGAAAACGTCATCCTTCACCACCGTGCCCCTCGACAGCTCCTTACCGACCGAGGCCGCTGCTTTCTTTCTAAAGTTGTTAATGACATTCTACACTCGTGCGCGACTAAACACAAACTTGCTACTGCTTACCATCCACAAACGAATGGTCTCACCGAGCGTCTCAACCGGACCCTTACTGACATGCTGTCCATGTATGTCTCCGCTGACCATCGCGACTGGGAGGTTGCATTACCATTCGTTACCTTTGCCTATAATTCTTCTCGCCACGATACCGCAGGCTTCTCTCCATTCTTCCTCTTGTTCGGCCGCGACCCTACGCTACCTTTCGACACCCTTCTGCCTGATAGCCTGCATTTCACATCAGAGTACGCCCGGGACGCCATACTCCAGGCACAAGAGGCACACCATATTGCCCGACGTCGACTTGTGGACTCGCAGGAAAATCAGCGGCGCTTATATGACACCCGCCATCGTGACGCCCACTACACGCCGGGCGCCCTGGTTCTCCTTTGGTCTCCGTCGCGACGCGTTGGCCTCTCGGAGAAGTTGCTTTCACGCTACTCTGGCCCTTACCGCGTCTTGCGTCAAGTAACCGACGTCACCTATGAAATCGCCCCTCTTGACCCCACCGTGGCTCAGCCTCGTTCCGATGTAGTCCACGTGGCGCGTCTTAAGCCGTATCATTCGACCGCCTTCTAACCAGCACCGGGTCGGTGCTTCAGCCGCCGGGGGTCATGTGACAGAGCGACGAAGAAGACGTTTGGACATGACTTGAAGAATACGACGCTCTGGACTTCGCGAGCTATGATCTTGTCAGCCGCTGCCATACTTGTAAATACAGTGTAAATATATTTCTTGCTTCTTTTCCCCGTAAGAATATTTTATAATTTTCGAGACTCTTTCGAGAGACAGTGAGGACAATAAATAACCATCGGCTTCCAGCACATACTTTGTTTTACTTTTTATTTCAAATACAACAAATGCCATCAAAATCGGTGTAGCGATTGCCGAGAATATCGATATCATCATTCTTATGTATCGCGAGCTAACGCAGCAAGCGCTGTGCATTTCACAGCGGGCGCGCTACTCCAGCACGTTCCCGGAGTTTCCCTTCTCCGTGCTAACGAAAGGCTAACAGCACCCCGACTAGCAGACATGGAAGGAGGATTAGACTGGAATTTTCTCCCTTTCCCCATGTCCAACGGCCCTGGTTGCATAGCGCCTCTTCGTCTTCATAAACGTAGAACCTCTCTCTTTCTCGACGCCTCCATCTATCACGTGATCGAATGCCTTGAGAGAGGGCGTTGCGTTGGTTTCGTGAGCTCGTCCTCGCTCTGCTGTTCTCTCCCAACCTGCCCTTCCAATCTTTCGCCCTTTCACGTATTTCATGGCGGGAAGCGGCGCCGGTTGCTCGGGCAAGTTGGTTCCCGCCTTTTTTTTAAATTAAGAACACTCGCAGGGCATGCTCTCCCTTTTGTGTTTTCAAAGCGTTAACCAACGACTCTTGTTGACCCTTGGAACCCTGTTTGCGTTTCGCGAGTACGTGGCGTCGCTTCTTTAACTCGGAAAGCGGATCCTGCCTCATCGATGTTAGCGTTTCGCCGACAAAAACGTGAGTACTGCATTAAAGTGCCTTATTTCTGAGAATCGTTCCCTCAAATTCCCTTTGTATGGGCATTTCACGTTTGCGTGACGCGCCCGAAAGGTGTACTGTGAGCTTGCCATGGTGTCAAATCAACGTTGATACATGTAATTTCAAGGTAAAATAATGCTTGCTTTTTCTACATTGCCTATTTCTCGAGTTTTCGTGTTTTTCTCCTTGATCCTGACACGCGTGCGAGATGTAGTGCTACATGTAGTGCTGCAGTATGAGAGCTTAACGTAGGTTCTCATTCTACAAGTATTTTTTTCTTTTTTTAACTGAACCAAAGCGCAATGAGCCAGTCATATCACATGCGCCAAACCATTACATTATTTACCTGCTTTCTGTGTCACATAAGATGAGGGGAGAGGGAGAAACATTCTTTTATGAGATGCTGGAGATGTTAGCCTGGCTGTTCTTCTGACATGATACTCCAGGTGCTTAATAACGTAATGGTTTGAAGCAATGATGTGGCTAGCCCATGGCGCTTGTCCACGTTTTGTCCCATTTTAATTGAGTGTGCTGTTACCGTCAAGCTGAACCAACCGCTGAGTAGGCAGAGCTTACCACTGAGGCGAGGATGACCGGAGAATGTGAATACGTGATTTCTGCCTTAGTAATGACAGAACAAGATGTTGGCCTTTAGAACAACATAAGGATGTAATGTCCCTGCATTTGCGCCGTTAAATAAATCAATTCTAAGAGTGTGCTGTATGTGCAGCATATGTATTTTTGTGTCCTCATTAACTGCTAGTTTGCACCGAATGAGAGCGAAATCTTTTTTATCATGCTGCACTTGGCTTTTTGACAAATCAATCTGTCCTAATTTAAACCACAGGATCGATTGATGAGTACATATTTCCTGTCTTCCGTTTTTTTACTCACATCGATATGCATTCTTTGAAACAGCTAGGATAATAAATTCAAATCCAATGCCGCACCTGGCTTATACTTTATCTTGGTTCTGGAGTTCATGTTACAAGAAAAAAAAAACGCGAAAGCCTTGTTCACAACACGAACTGCTCGAAACAACGGCATTCTGCGTACGCTGGCGGGAGATTACCATCGTTGCGATATAGCATTTTTTCTGTAGTCTGGATAGCAAGGGATTCGAGATACTGCCTTCAAATCCAGTTTCCTTTGCAATGATAGAAGCATTGTCTCGTCAGTGGCATATTCAGGCTACCACGTGCTCCGAAAGTGCATTGGAAATTACATTGTTTCGTCACTTATGATTCATTTATAATTCATACCTTTGACATGGATTTCTTGCTTCAAGCGCTTTCAAAATGACTTATTTAACTTATGTAAAGATAGTCGCGATTCGCGCAGGATGTTCTGTATACAACGCTCGGAACATATCTTCTTCTGTATCTTCGCATCTGCCACTTCAAGCTGCAACTAGTGGGCCGAAACGTGGGACATTCACTTCATAGGTTTTCACAACATTTGTGAAGGCCTCGCCCACTGAAGAGACATAGGCGAGGGTGGTGCTAGCTCGAGCTCGCGTGGCAGGCGATGTGGCAGGCCTCAACGTTATTTCATGGAACGAATGAAAATTTCCGCTTATGCTCACTCGGACGTAATCTGTGCAGGTTACCGTCAGAAATCTGGTCGTCAAGATTAAAGCAAAAAAGTTACAGCGATCCCCAAAAACTTGCTCTAATCAGGACGCTCAAGGCAGTGGCGTAGCCGGGGATGGAAGGGGGGGGCGGAGGGCTGACCGGGATACCCCCCCCCACCCCCCAAAAAAAAAGTGTTAGTGCCGGAGCCCTGCCTTCTTTCGTGCCTGGCACGTCGCCTATGCACACAGGCGCATATCCTTAGAACGTGAGGCTATTATGAGAATTCGCGTTTCAACGCTTGCCTGATGCCTGGGAGCTTACAAAGAACGGGTAGACAAAGAGAGCTTAGAGAGCTTAGAGCATAGAGCTTACAAAGAACGGGTTACAAATTGGTATGTATTGGCGTTATTCCAGCTATCTTGTACATTTAATGTCGCGAGGCATTGCGTATAAAGGGCCGCAAGCTGTTCAAGCAAGATATATCCTCAATCTTTGAATAAATCGACTGTTATGCCATCTTCTCCGGTAGCTTTTCCCCTGGTCCTGTCTGGCAAGGCCCTGCTGACTTCATCGCTAGTTATAGATGGAACCTCAGTATCCTGTTCATCTATACCTCGAATGAAAGTAGCTTGGCTTATTCTGGGTACTGCACATGTCAGTATAAAATTCTTCTGCTGCTTTTACTAGGTTATCGAAATTGCTGATGATATTATCCTGCTTATCTTTCAGTGCATAAATCTTGCCTTGTCCTATGCCAACTTTTCTTCTCACTGATTTCATGCTGCGTTCATATTTTACTGCTTCCTCAATCTTTTCCCCGTTATAATTTCGAATATCCCTTACTTTCTTATTGTTGATCAGTTTTAACAGTACATCGAACTTTATATGATCTCTCGAGCTTGCCAAATATTTTGTCGTTTCCTAAAGGTCCTTTGTTGCTTTGGAGGGCTTACCTAGTGGTTGCCTTGGTGCCTTGGCTCCTACTTTATTTGCTGCTACTGAGATCAGCCTAGTTAAGATTTCATTCATTACCTCTATGGTGTCTTCATCTTGCTGTTCTAAAGCTGCATATTTGTTTCTGAGCACCAGCCTAAATTGGTCTGCTTTTACCCTTACTGCGTCTAGGTTGGCTTGTTTTTTCTTGACTAATTTTATTTATTTATTTATTTTTATTTATTTATTATACCTCAAAGGCCCCAGAGATAGGGTATTAAATGAGAGATGGGCTTAGTTTAACCAAATAGTGATTCGAGAGCAGCCTTGAAGTGATGTGCGTCGGAGTTGTGCGTGACGTCGGCGGATAGACCGTTCGTCAGACTTTCTAAATTGAGAGAAGTCCTAGACCTCACTAAACTATGGTCACTGCACTTTACCCTACCTAACACTTCTACATCCTGTCGAAGTGTAAAAAGTACAAGTGTAGAAGTAGAAGTTTGGAAGCTACATAGTTACTTATCAAAAAAGGGGTCAGACAAGGAGACACAATCTCTCCAATGCTATTCACTACATGCTTAGAAGAAGTATTCAAGACTGGGAAGGGTTAGGAGTGAGGTTCAACGCCGAATATCTCAGCAAATTTCGGTTTGCAGATGACATTGTCCTATTCAGAACTAATGGGGACGAATTACAGCTAATGAATGAGGACGTTAACCCGGAAAGTTTAAGAGTGGAGTTCAAGATTAATATGCAGAAGACAAAGATAACGTTCAACAGCCTGGCAATGAAACAAGAATTCAGGATCACTAGTCAGCCGTTAGAGTCTGTAATGAGTACGTTTATCTATGTCAATTACTCACAGGGGATCCTGATCTGAGTAGGAAATTAACAGAAGGATAAACTTTGGTTGGAGTGCATACGGCAGGCATTGGCAAATACTGACTGGGAGCTTCCCACTGTCGTTGAAAAGTGTACAATCATTGCATTCAACCGGTGCTAACATATGGTGCAGAAACTTGGAGGTTAACAAAGAAGCTCGAGAACAATTTAAGGACCGCCCAAAGAGCGATGGAACGCAAAATTTTAGGCCTAACGTTAAGAAACAGGAAGAGTGTGGTCTGGATCAAAGAGCAAATGGGGATAGCCGATATTCTAGTTGACATTAAGAGGAAAAAATGGAGCTGGGCAGGGCATGTTGTGCGTAGGACGGATAACCGGTGGACCATTAGAGTTATAGAATGAATACCAAGAAAAGGGAAGCAGTCGAGGACGGGAGAAAATCTAGGTGGGGTGATGAAGTTAGGCAATTTGCAGGCGAAAGTTGAATCAGCTAGCGCTAGGCAGGGGTAATTGGAGATCGCAGGCAGAGGCCTTCGTTCTGCAGGGGACAGAAATATAGGCTGATGAAGAAGATGATGATGATAATAGCAAAGTTGAAGGTGGAGCTAAAATTACGTTATTATATTCATTACTTCCATGCACTGCAATATATGTGCAATGTCGCGCACAAATTTGAACTTCCATAGAAGAAGTCGGCTTTTCGGCCACCAGTACCGCTACATGGTTCCCTGCTCGCTGAACTTCTAATAAATCAACGAAAGAAACTTCGGCGTTCTTAACGCACGCCTTATTAGGATCTGACAGGATTGCCTTTACGATAGCTGTCTATTTCGATGTGATGATCTTTCGTTTCCGCTTTCATTTGGCGCCTCTCTAGCATCGCGAAATCGGCGAAACGGTGGCGCGGTTGAATAGGTTGCACGCTGCCACGCCAACAATGTTCGTCGTGTGGGAGCAGCACGTGGTACACACAGAAAGGCGTGGCCTCTGATATTGTATCAGCACAATCTCCGAGGCCACACCTACTGTACGAACTAGCCTGCGCGGTGCCGCCGTGAGAGAAAATGCCATGGCGACCATGAGCCTCCGCTTATGCGCAACTGCGCGTAGTGTTGACAAGGTCCAGTGTTCGACGGTGCATTCTACGCAAATGCCCACAACTTTTAAACATCTGCACCGAATATGTGCTCTACATTGCGAGAAGCGATTTTGAGCCTGCATGGGTCGGACATTTCATGTGTAGGATAAAAATCAAATTCGGTGTACCTATTGGCAGGACATTTTTTTTACTTTGTTGACACATGCTTTCAAAAACCTGGATATGTACGGGGATTTAAGGGGGAATGTCATTTTTATATATACAATATTTTGTTATATCCAGTTTTGGTATATTGAACTTTCACTGTAACATATTTGTTTATCATTTGTCTTACCTTCTAATTGCAGGTGCCAAATGCTTAGGTCAAGCACTATTAGGAACATGGTCAATTTCCTGCGAGTGTATCAGCCTGAGGAACTGTCTCAGCCAGCTCCCTGAATTGTGAAGCGATCAATTTGTGATAACCGAAAGCCATAAAACAAAACTCTAGAAGATGCATTAGAAATATTTTCCATGTGTAGTGGCGTGTTATTCATTTATTGAAAATTCTTTGAAACCTTTGGCAACTTTAGCGCTTAATTTGTGTGATTCATCATGCTATATGTTAAGTGGGGCTTTAACATGTGTTATCACTTTTGTGGCCTTTTCAATAATTCAGTGATGCTATGGTGGGTTGTAAGAAACGAGCCATATGGATTGGTGCTGTCGGTAAAGCCAAATGTCTTTCAATATTGCGAGGGATATGAACATTCTCATTGACTTCTCTACCTAGTAGGTAACAGGGAGACACTCAGTTCCTTTATAATTATTGCTGTAATGGAAAAATGTTTTGTGTATCTAAATTCTTGTGCGTACCAAATATCCATGCAAGGAAAACTTTTGTGATAGTCTTGCTGGGACCTAATATTATTCCATCTGCAAATCTAGACCAGTGTTGACAAGGTAAGTAAAGTAATATTGGGTGTTCCCTGCCCGCAAGGAGCAGTGTATGCTGTTTCTAGCCAGATCACTGAAGCTAAGAAACATTTTGTTGAAAAGTTGACATCGGATGGAGACAGGCCATCTTGATTGCCCATTACTGAATTTTAGCATCTATAGACTATTAAAATGACATTTTATTCGCTGGTGCTTCCCCTGATAGTACATTGGGTGTTGAACTAATGTATAGAGAAGTCAAGTCTGTTGTACTTTACATAGTATGTATACATTCACAGTAACCATGTATATTGCTTATTTGTTTGCTCACTTTTTTCCCTCAAAGTGAAGACTTTATAACTTTATGGAAACTATAATTCTGTGTCGAAAAAACCTAAGTCGTGTTGAGATTCACGTCCACTGCACTTTAGACTAAGCATATTTTCTGTCACTATCTTCTGTAGTCCTGTTGTTTTAGGACTCTATTGGTTTCTTTCTTGGGCTATATGCACCAACTCGTGAATTGTTTCTTAACGTGTGCAACACATTGTGCATTTCAGTAAATTCATTTTTAAAAGTGTTCAAGTGCCTTCTATTTTATAGTATTTTAACTGTCACACCGGCTTTTTCTCTTTGTTTCGCTATCACAATAGGGCCCTGCTGTTTCTGTTTTATTCTGTACTCTAATAACTTATGGATGGTTCCTTGTTAATGCAAAACATATGCAAAACTTTACGTGTTACACTAACCTCCCGTTTGGAGACTCGGGAAAGGATCCCAAACAGTGATTAAAGTCAATAAATTCAAATAAATGATGTTATTTTGGCGCTCTTTCTTGGTATGTGCATTATGCTTTTTGCATTGTCTTGATTATGTAAGTTTGGTCAGAATGACCTGATTTGTCGTGTTTACGCTTTATCTGTTTGCTCGTTTTGTGTGTTATGCTTTTTGTAATCTTCGTTAGGAAATGTTCGCTTGTGTAGTGGCTCACATTATAATTTGGTTTATTAAAAATTGATGGAAGCCCTTCATTTTTGTGATTAGGCAATAAGTCAAATGTGAACCTAGAATCTATATTTTTACTTCACTGGTGTTGCAGAATCCATGCTGCTCTAAGGTGTAAAAATTGGCCTATGTATATCGGTACTGTTGGAATGGCCACATCTTATTCTAGAATACGAGAACAGCATTGCTAATTTCTGTCAATTTTGGAGTACCAGGAGACTCCAAATTATTGTAATGTGAGGAATAATAGCAGTGTCCTGCACTGCCCAACCTTGTGTGTAAGCGAAAAATCAAAATAGAAAAAATACAGCGATAGCGCGGTGAACTGCTCCAATTTCTTATGCAATTTGATAATTGGTAATGAAAAAGTAGGTAAACTGATCATAGAAATTTCATGACATACAGAATATGCCGGTATCTGCCACATCACTAAAGTTAAGTGTCATTTTGTTGGGCAGGAATCTATTCAGCTGATGAGATTCTTGCTGCTGCAAAATCGGGTACGGTCACCTTTTCGATTGTTTACCCTCGGACTCTCTGCCACCATGAATTGACATGCCCAACAGGTTTTTTTCTTATAGTAAATTTTAAAATTCAACAGTTGAATGTGTGTCAAAACACTCAAATGAGATGCTGTGCTGCTGCTTTGGAGATTTAAAATGGCTTGTACAAATACTATAAAACAACATTTAGGGCTTAGTTAGCTAAATGAGAGGGACTAAAAAGGATTATGCCTTAGGTTTCCACAAAATGTTTAAAGCGTTTGAAAATGTTGTCAAGACAGCCCAGAACGTCCCGTGGTACGTTTCGTAGCCGTTTTTAAAACGTTCCCAAGATGTATTAAAAACGTCTTCTAGCCGTTCTTAAGGCGTCTACAAGACGTTTTTTAAAATGTCTGATATTCCAAATGTGGCGGTGCATTATACGGTCTTAAGGACGGCTACAAGGCGTTTTAAGACATCCGACAAAGTTTTGGCAAGGTGTCTTGAAGAAGTCTGATATCTTTCTAAAACGTCTTCAAGATGTCTTGCTAGTCTTGTCAAGACATCTTGAAGACCAATGTGTGTTCAGTGGGTATGTACGTATGTATGTATAAATATATGTATGTTATTATGTATGTACTCGCATTTGTGCCCATGTGCGTGTCTGCCCATGCCCATGCATTAATAATCACCATGCGAGGGAGGCATGGTTTCTCGTAAAATACATAAACGGGACCCGCCCCCTCCCCCGACCTACCTTGATTTCAATTAATGGCCACAACAACTGAAGCGAAGAAACCACGAAGCCGAGGGATGGAAACAGCGCTAAATATTGAAATCGAAAATATTAAGAAAACGTAAACGAAAGTGGATGAAGCAACGTGCCACTGGTGGGTAGGCAATCAGTAAGCGTCTGCTGCATGATGGGATAACTGAGTACGGCACGAGTCAGCGTTAGAATAGTTTGGTGGTTTGAAATCGGTGCAACGTTAGAATAACTTATAATACTCGATCTCAGATATGCAATTTCTGTGATCTTTTTTAGATATGCATCGTCAAAGGGATAAAAAGTGCTGACGTTGGATTGCAAGGCATCGACGACACCGTTACAGTTGCCATGAAGGCATTCTTGACATTTGGATGGAACTGAAGAAAAATCTCTCTGCAGCATTTGACTTTCAACAAACGGAATTACGGCACTGAAAATTTCGAAGGACAATAGTGGACAATGTGTGTGCTGAAGCGCAAACGTGTGAAAAACCAAGTATGTATGATTTCAACAGACGATGTAACTAAGGGATAAATCTTGTGAGAGCAGCAATAAGGATTACTTCGACGAGGTAAATTTTTACACTAGTCACAATCGAAAAAAAAAGTTCAACAGTACATCAACTAGGATAAGGCAATCGTACAGAAAGACGGAAAGAAAGATGATAATGCTGTTATAGTAGTCTACAGTGTGTGTTCCTGTTATCTCATCAAGATAGCTGCATATATTATCCCATATTTACCAATGAAGTGTCTAATGGAATGAAATTGTGAAAATGTTGCATGTGTCCATTGCAGATACGCTTATAGGTTTAAAGGTACTTCATGGTTGCATTGGAGAGCAATTGACAGCGCTTCCAGAGTGTCTGTGGAGTATATATATACCTGCTATATCCAGATATGCTCTGCGCATTCAGAATGTATAAAATAATTTTAAGTAAGGATAATGTCCACTCTTAGTGGCGTTTCTAAGGGCCTCACCAGAGGAGGTATGTTTTGTGTATTGGCTTAGCGAAACAAAAAAGCAAAAAACAAACAAACAAATAGGGGCATATAGATATTTAGTACATAGGCTCTAAAACTAGACATTTGCGTAAATAGATTACCACAAAGCAAATGCACATATACAGGGTAGTGGCGCCATTCCTTCAAAGCGTGTATATCAAAAGAGTGACTTTCTGAGCGAGTAAGCAGCACATTTCCATATCAAATAATATCCTGGCCTCTTATCGTGGGCCGATCCTGAAGGTTGTGCAGCCTACCTGTGTGTGTGTAGCCTGCACACACACGAGGCAGTATATATATATATATATATATATATATATATATATATATATATATATATATATACTGCCTCATTGCCGGATTCGAACAGCTGACCTCCACCACCGTAGCCCGATGTTCTAACCTTTACACTGCGGGCGTGTTTTATTGCAGTGATGAATTATGTGAACGCTCCATGCCATCTTTCGCCATCGCCGATGGATGGATGGATGAAGAAATTTATTAGTGTCCTTTAGGGCGCGTGCTAGCGCCATCGCCATAGCCGATAGCACATGAAAATACCAATTTCTTCAGTTTTCTTACATTTTCTGAAGGAGTTTACGCACATGACCTATACGCTTTTCGTTGCCTTCGGAATTTTAACGCCACGTGGTGAAATATGTTTAAGCGTGTTGGTGTTCTAATCGCACAGACTGGGGCACAGAAAAAGCTATATTCAGGAGCTTAGGTTAGACAGCACTGTTTGCTGGAACAAACTGCACCTGCGGACCCCGCCAGCATGTGTGATCTTTGTTCCACATGTATAGTAGCCATGGTCGTACCTTTGGGTGTGGGGTTTCCGTAGCGAAGCATCCCGCCCCTCACATCGTGGAAACACGCATCCGCTTGGCAATCGTCAGAACACCAGCCAAGAAACTCGGCTGAAATGCTAATCACATTTAAGCTAATTGGGCCGAATCATGCATAATCATTATGTACATGTGATATCAGATGGGGAATTTTCGCGGTTTTCGTGACGTCGCATGACAGGCAAGCGATGTTTGACCTATTGGACTGGGCTGATTGCAGTAAAGGAATAAAAACAGTTTGGACTATCAATACATCATAGCGCCCCTGGTTGTTTGCAGCATAGTACTTTATAGTCAACAGTTATATCTTAACCTACCTCTTACCTCTTATGCCATGATACCGCTGCCTGTACAAGTGGAGATATATTTTATTCGGCAATTTTGTAGTGTTTTCCTTAATTTCTTATTACGATATCAATTATATGGACACTCCAAGCTCATTTCTGCCGTCATCGTCGCTGTGAGGTTCTGTATAAAATCCAAGGGCTATAAATTCGTCGCCACACTCCGTATGCTGTATATGCGGGTGAAAGCGTGAGCGAGTGAGCCGTCGATCGCGGCTCCATATCGGGCACCCCAGGGAGCAAAGCTGGAAGGAAACGCGCCGTCTTCCACTCGTGCGCAACGCTTCCAAGAGAGGAAAGGGGGGGGGGGGGGTCTACTCTGAAATGCGCGTGCGCCCGCCTGGTCTGCAATGCTCCGGTGGGAGGATAGGGAGTGGCGAGGGCTTTATACCGTGCAACGGAAATATGAGTAGCGGTGGCGTTTGGAACTGAAGTATGTGACCGAGAGATGGAGCCGGAAAAATCTAAACTAATATCTTCATCATTTCGTAGTGAGCATCTGTGGTAGCGGCTGCTGGGCTCGTGGCGCTGCGGGCTCGCTGGCATTGGGCGCTTTCTTACCGCTTTCGGGGGGGGGGGGGGGTATTTGTGTGTAGGATACTCTAACATGACTGCAGATATCGTTATTATGTCGCCATGTGACCGAGAGGCCTCCACTGAAAAAAAAATACACACAAGGAAGCCTACATTGTTTATTGTGAATGGTGAATGAAGCAGCCCATGCCCAACATTTTCGTACAGTACAGGTGGACCTAATGCTGTCAGTCACTGAGTTTACAACAAACAGAAACACAGCCATCTTTGTAATGGAATCGGATGCTGAAATCGAGCGATGTTTTCTCATCGTGTTCCACGTGCCGCTGAAGCAGGGAGAACGAAGCTTCAGACAACAATATTTATGCTGGGTGTTTCATACTATGCGTATATCGTCTCCGTTAGACGATTTCCGCTAGAACAAAAAAAAGAAAAATAAGACCTCGGCAAGGATGCGCAGGCCGCAAGATAAGTTCTAGTGGCAATGTCCTTTTATTGTCATCAGACATTGGCGAGATGCACAAGGTGCAGGAAAAAATGTTATTCTAAATTTTACATCCCATATTCTCTGCTCTTGATATTTCTGCTGCACTTTTAGTATTGTTGTGTGGCGTGGTTCATGCGAAGTAAACAGACAAGTTTCCAGGGGCGAAGCGACGTTTATTGCCACATGTTCGTCGGTGCGTGGTTGGTCGAGATAAGCCCGCATGCAGGTTGCGGCGCACGCCTTTTATTCGTTTTGCGCGCCTGCGCATTAGGACTGTGGCGATAGGCCGGACACCACATCCCTCCCTTTTTATATTGGCTAATTTAACAAGCTAAACTCCAGCTTGATATCTGCTCGGTGGTCGACGGTCTCTAATCGGGTAGCGTATTGCACCCGCCGTCTGGATGTCTTGCGAAGTGGCAGGACCACTGGCGATTACAGTGGAGGATGTCACTGGTTCCACGCTTGGTGGAAACGCCGGGCACTCGTATCCCTCCTGTTCAGATGCCTCGTGGTCCGGATCCGTGGTCCGCGCGAGCAGCTGGTCCTTGTGACGAACCCAGGTCAAACTGCCTCTGGGTGTGGCAGCACGAAGATAAAAGACAAAGGGCCGGACTGCCCCACAACAACACCAGGAACCCAGTTTGGTCTGCCTCGATAATTGCGAGCCTTTACTTAGTCACCGACTGCTAGGTCACGATCACGACGTGGGCGAGCCACGGATTGCTTGTACTGATTATATGCAACCCTTCCTTCCACCACAGGCTTGACAACATCGACTCGATTTCGTAGCCGTCCTCCTAGTAACAAGTTTGCTGGTGACTCATTTGTTGACGCATGGGGAGTTGCGATAGGTAAGCAAAAACTTGTGAAGCCTCAGATATAATGTTTCCGGCCCGCAACATTTACAAAGAACATTTTTAGTGTCTGAATAAAACGCTCCGCAAGCCCGTTTGAGCTGGGATGATATGGTACTGTAAGCACGTGACGACAGCCCAATGCTTTTACAAAAAGCTTGAAGTCTTCGCAAGTGAACTGTGGGCCGTTATCAGTGACAATGTTTTCTGGGAAACCAAACCGTGCAAACAGTCCTCTGAATCTGTCAACTGTATAAAAAAAATGTCACAGGTTCGCCCTAAGGGCGAAGCAATGAATGCGATAGCAACACAGCAATGTGACACTAAGTAAGGTGAGCGGCTTTGGTAGCAATATGAATTGTAGTAAACATGAGCTGATTAAGTAAGCAGGTGTGCTGCGGCGTAAATAGACCGACATGAAGAGAGACTCGATGACCACGAGAAGGCGCGTGTGAAACGGTGGTGTTGATGAGAAGCGCTTCCCGTGGGCAGCGCGTGCGAAGAGACACACCTGTAGCGCTGCACTGCCGATCCGGGCAGCATTGCATGTGTAGCGTGCGTTGGAAAATGTGGCCCGACTATTACTAACTGAATGAACAAGCGTGGTGTGAGCGCGCACAAGCAAACATAAATAGATCACACTGAATTACCGCAGACAACGACTGTCAAAACGCTGGCAGCAAGCGCACATACGTCGCAGCGGGTGAAGGTACGTGCGGTCTATCGCTTCAACGGAAACTGAGCGGCGAATGCACAGCGCATAGAAAAGGTCAGAGTCGTGTGGAGATAAGAGACAGTGCGGCCGCCGAGCGACGAGCGCGGTTGTTGGCAGAGTAGAAGTGCGTCCCCCCCCCCCCCCCCCGCTCCCTCCGGCGCTGCCGTCCCGCTTCCTTGCTTGCGTGTGGGGGGTTGAGTGGGAAGTTCCCCTTGCGGCCGGTTGCAAGATAGGCCTTTGGTGCCGGAGCGCAGCGTCGCCCCGCCTCCCTCCCTCCCTCCCATACCCCCACGCGCGACGGTCGCGTTTGCTTTTCGCCGTGCGTTCGCTCTCCGTGATAGTGCGCGTCCCCCGCACGCTACCGCTCGGGCATACGGCGCGCGGCGATGATGTTATCTATACGGAACCTCACGGCGACGGCGATGGCAGAAATCCAGTTTAAGTGTCTATATAATTGATATCGCATCCTGGCATAGCCAGCTAAGCCACTGCTATTTTAGCAGTGGCTTAGCTCGGTTATGACAGGATATACGTAGCGTGAGCTAAGTCGGCCACACCACTCAGAACCGGTAGACCTGGTGGCATGGGCGGGTAACGATACCCATTGGTAACGCTAAAGAGTGGAATGTTCTGCTTAACGAGAAAGTTCTTGCACGTTGTACAAACCCACTCCACGGTTTCACCCCACTCAGGCGGCGCCGCTAAACTCAATGTTTCACGCATGGGACTACTTACCGGCGTCAAGCCTTTCATGTGCCACAGTCTTTCACACACGTCGCACACATATCCAAACGGATTGTTTACGAAGTCCGTATCGATGGTCCGAGTGGCACTGGTGCTTTCGCTTAGTTTCACCCTATAGTCTGTCAGTCGGCGAGCCTTGACGTCATCGACGGCATCTTGTTGCTGCTGCTGAGATGCTCGGGCACGTCGCTCAGCCTCCTGGCGACGCCGCTTTGCTAGACGTCCCTCCCTATGCTCCAGTGTCTCCGCAGCACCTTTAATCTTCTTCTGCTCGTTCTTCCTACGCTCCACCGCTAATTGCCAGGCAACTACTTCGGGAACCGCTCTTCTGCGCCGCTGAGCAGCAATTTCACTCTCCTTCTCCATGGCTGTACCACACTGGCAAACGCCGAGCGCAAACGGCGGGGAAACGCCCGGCGTGCCAGCTGTGCGCCGTTTGACGTCATTGCTCCTCGCGCATGCGCAGAACGGCTCTCCAGGAGCCACGCGAAACTGCTCAACCTCGGCCAGTGTAGCTCACGCTACAAAATTGGGAAGAACTTCTCCCGTATGTGTCATTTTTGGGATGTGCTGCAAACAACCATTAAAAAAGAATTACCGCTCTACTCTGACGGGATCAGGTACCTTCCAAGAGATAATGAAGATAGTGTTCCATTTGACCATATTATGCTTATGAACCTCCACAGTATATGGTGCTCCCGGATGGCTCGCTATTTTAGTGGTCCAGACGCAAGGCCAGCGCGCATGTATTTCCGCCAAAGCGTGCGCAGGTTCCTGGACACATTGAAAGTGCAAACAGATGTTCCTGAGTGGCTGTCAAGGCGGGAGCCTTTGGTGGTGCTCAGAGAATTTTAAAATGACAATGTCTGGCCTCGGTGGCAATTTGGCCCCGTGAGCGATTTGGCACACTATCTATTGTTGTGTTTTCATTTGTTGTGCTGTTTCGAAGCGCGTCAGTAAAGAAAAAAGTTGTCGCAGTTTCACCTGAAAGGCGAAGCATCAATTGCGATAGCAAACTTGTAGAGAGCTATACGGAGTAATGATATTAGCTTTATCAGCTCTATAAACTTGGACATGCAGCAGCATCGGCAACACGCAGAACTGTTGTCGACGCCATCGGCGTTTTGCCCGCGTTCGCTCAAAATGCGTGCGGTGTTGGTGACTGTTGCCGGAGCCTCTGATATAAATAGGCACTGCGTGCCGCAGCTAAACGTCGCCTTCCTTCCCTCCCCCTCCCCCACGGCCTCTCGCTCGTCGGAAGAAGGCGCGTTTGCTCTACATACATGGTGATTGTGAAGGAGAACAGAGACGCCTACTTCTGCAGCCCTTAAGCGAGCACGGCGCAGAACGCGCGTTTGTTCTCCGCCGTGCGTTCGCTCCCCGTGAAAGACGCGCCCCTCGCGCCCTTTCACTCGCACATACAGCGTTCGGCGCGCGGCGACGATTTCTTCTCCAAATGACGTCATACGGAACCTCACGGCGACGGCGACGGCGACGCCGACGGCAGAAATCTGCTTTTGAGTGTCCATATAATTGCTATCGCAATAAAAAATTACACCATCTTCCCGTAGGAGAACCCTGAGTAGTATTCGAAGCAGCCATGGGGTCGACTCAAGGTAGTTTTATCAGCTGTATAAACTTGGACATGCAGCAGCGCCAGCAACGCGCAGAACTCTTGTCGACGCCGTCGGCGTTTTGCCCGCGTTCGCACCGAACGCGCGCGGCGTTGGTGACTGTTGCCGGTGCCTCTGGGGCGCCTACCGTCGCGCGTATAACCTAAGCTACTTCGCATTATCGCGCCGAGCCGCAGGTGTTGTCATTCGTTGCGCAATCCGGAGAGGAGAGGGGCGTCGGAAAGGAGAGGAGGAATGCCGAGAGGAGTGGAGATGAGACAAGGAGAGGAGGGGGAGGAGGATGCGCATGCGCAGTAGGGGTGTGGACGCACGGCGGTTGGATGGATGGAGGGAGGTAGGGAGGGAAGGAGTGACATAGCCCCGAGCATAAGATGCTTCGCATCTAAAAAAATCGCGCAGTGTTAATAACGCTCGCCTTCGGACCGTGGGCACCCGGGTTCGAATCTTGTCTTGCCAAGAACGTTACTTTTGTTTGATTTGTTTGCACCTCTCGGAGGGCGAGCGCAGACGCCCCAGGGTGACGTTACGGCGCAAGCGCAGTAGCACGCAGCTGGCGGGAGCTTTGTGGAGCCGCGTCTGTGTGGCGTGGCCTGGTTGCCATGGTTGAGATGGATACGGCGCCGCAGTTTTGTGCCACACCCACAAATACAGCTGGCTTAAAGTGCGGAAGAAGACGACGCGCGGGCGAAGTGCAGGAAGTCGTCGTCTTCGTGCGTTCGTCGAGCTTGCGTCCGCTCACCCTTGCCACTCGCTCAGCGATATTACAAATCGGATCGCTCTTGGTCATCTGCTTCGGTTGTCCTCCCAAGTATGAAGATGGGAAATATAAAACAGAGAGACTTGATCAGGCGTGCAACGAACGGAAGCCTCAGAAAACCAGTGAAGCAGTCATTAGACGAAGATAAATATATCGGGGCATCGCATGTGTTGCGCGGCTCTGTGGTGTTCGAACACCGGCAATTCCAGCACTGCCAAGTTTTTTAGGTTTCCTCATGACAACAGTTAAGCACAAGTATTTCACTTTATATCCTGAGCAGCTACTCATTTTGCATGGGTAAACCAGTTCTGTAGAAGCCTGAGTAGACTGACATAGGATCAGTGTCGCTCGACCTATGACGGCAGCCCATCTGCTATTGGTGAAATACTTGTAATGAAGGGCTTGAGTGCGCGTTTGTAGGGCTATAGGTCCTGTTCACTCTTTACTATACTATACATGCAGCTTTTAGCTGAACGTTTGCACTGTTGTCTGCGTTTTCGCTTTTTTTTGTTGCAATCTCTGCATCCGCTCCCTCGTTGCGGCAATGGACGAAGATACTTCCGAGGACCTTCCTGGCACGCAGCCGTCAGGATCGGCTTACGTCCAGGAAACGCGGGAGCCAGTCAAGTGACACAGACAGCGAGGCCACCGAGTTGTTCTCGGACAGCTACGATTCCTTCGGACGACGACTTCAAGGTTGTCATGAGCCGAAAGGCAAAAAGAAGACTGCTGCGGGCGTCATCGCCGGCAAGTGTCTCCACCGTGAAGGATACACTACAGAACTGGCCGCACACTGTGCTCTTCTTGCCCGTGGACCCCACGAGCAATCTGCGGCTCCTGAACAGGCAGGTTCTTTCAAGGTTACTCGAGGCTATTGCGCCGAATGTGATGATAGGATGTGAGAATCAACTCACGGAAGGATGTCATGGCTGTAGACGTTTTCCACCGTAGCGCACTACACAGCCTTCGGAATGTCACAGAAATTGACAAAGTACAAGTGCGACCACAGATTGCTACTGGCGGTAACGCCACTGTTGGCGTCATTTATGACGTCGACATTTCCATTTCGAGCGACGACTTGCCAATATTAATAAAGCCAGCAACTGAAGGCACGCTCATCACTCATCTTACCTGACTCGGAAAAACACGCTGCGTGAAGCTTGTGTTTGAGGGAGATTGCCTTCCCTCTCACGTCAAAGTTGGTCATGTCCGCCATCCAGTTCGACCATAAATACCGAAGCCCCTGCAATGTCAGAAGTGCTTCAAGACTAGCCACATAAAAAGCGTTTGTGCGAACAATGCCGTGTGCCCGCGATGTGCTGAGTCCCATTTGGAAGACGCCTGCTGCGCGACCGTCCTGGAGTGCCCTAATTGCGGCGGTTCCCACGAAGCCTCATCGAAGGACTGCCCGCGGGAGCGGAAGGAGTTCGCAGTGCTAAAGCGCATGGTTCGGTATCATTCCACACACCGCGAGGCTGCCGCTACACTTAGACGCCACCGAAAAGCGCAACGTAAAACCGCACAAAGCAACACAGCGTCTTCCGCCAAAACGGCTGCTCCATCAGCGTGGAGCGCCAACATGAAAGATGCCGTGCAAGCGAAGAAAATGTCATAAGTCAATCATCCCGAAGAGTGGCCCGCACTTCCAAGTGCACAACCTGCCACGGAGACACCTCGAATGCCACCTCCATCGACACCCTCACCAACCACTGCTCCAACGATGACTGATGATCGCCAGGTTATAATCATGTTGCGGTCACTGATGGATGCTACGCGAGTTCTACGCATCTACATGAAAACTCCGTCGGTGCAGAGCGCGCTGCAGGTGCTGGACACCCTGGGTCCAGTGCTTGCGGCCCTAAGGTCAAGAATGCATCTGTCTTTCAATGGAACGCCAGAGGACTTAAGTCGCGTATGTCCGACTTTCGACAGTTTGTATTCGTGAATCAGTTTCCCATTATTGTCATTTGTGAGCCAAACCTGTCATATCCCATCAGACTCTCCGGGTATGAGTGCATTACGTCCTCCACCCAGGGGCAATGCAGCAAGGTTATTGTTTTCATACGCCGTGACTTGACATACGTTTGTCATCCAGTGCCAACTGACAATGAAAACCAGTACGTGTGTTGGACTGTGAAGAAGAGCAAGGTCACCTTCACAATTCTGGAAACCTATTATCACCATCAAGTCGTCTAAACTGCCAGCGCTTACGGGAAATTTTGACAACGACTCCACAGCCATGGGTTATCACTGGCGGTTTCAATGCCCACCATTACCTCTGGGGGAGCTCCATGATTAACTCGAGGGGCAGAAGATTGGTGTCGATTGCTTCTGAACGAGAACTTTGCTTGTTAAATGATGGAAGCCCCACCTATCTCCGAGGAACGGCGTATAGTAGCTTTCTCGACCTCAGCTTTGTTTCGCGCGCCTTTAACAGAAGAGTTAAATGGTTCTAGGACTTGGAAACGCGGGGAAGTGACCACATCCCAACTTATCTCACGATTGAGGGGCTGACTAGCTCCAAGTGCTCCGGTGCCTTCCAATCCATCAACTTATCTCACGATTGAGGGGCTGACTAGCTCCAAGTGCTCCGGTGCCTTCCAATCCATCAACTTATCTCACGATTGAGGGGCTGACTAGCTCCAAGTGCTCCGGTGCCTTCCAATTCATTGACTGGCCGAAATTTAAATCAATCCTGGAAGACCGCTGTCGAGACGAGATGCCATCCAGCCTAGGCGACGCAATAAAAGGTGCCTTACAGGTTGCCACACATTCGACATTGAAAAGCTCCGAACGCACCGAATTCGACATCGAGCTAGACAACCTTCGCTCACTTCGACGCCGTGAGGAACGAAGACATAGGCGCACAAAATCCATTCATGATTTGAGATTGGCCAGACGGACACAGAATAAAGTACAGCGTCGAATGAATAAGCTGGTTTCACAACGATGGGCGTCCTTCTGCGAGTCTCTGGATCCCCGAAAGCCTTTGCCTCTTATATGCAGAACTGGTCGGGACGTCCGTTGATGATGATGATTTATTGGCATCCCCTTTGAAACGGGGCGGCGACAAATAGTCACCTAGCCTGCTTGATTTAATCAGGTATACTATACATGTTCTTTATCTAGCACCCCTGGACAGCGCCACACATTTAATTGCCTCGCCCTTTACCTACAATGAAGCGAGATTGAAGTCGCAGAATCCTTCTGTAGGAGGATTGCCGGTATAGCACGTTCCGTTGGAACGCAGACTCCTGACCACTCACCATCCTGACGTGATCCCCATATGGAGTGCCCTTTTTCTCTGGGAGAACTTGAAGCTGCGCTCGCTTTATGCAGGTGTTCCTCAGCCCCAGGACCAGATAGCATTACATACCGCGCTTTGTGTAACCTTGGTGAACGAGCTGGAATGGCACTCTTGCTCCTGTACAACGACTCATGGCAGACAGGCACCGTTCCACAGGAATGAAAATCAAGTCGCCTGATCCCGCTCCTCTAAGCTGGCAAGTGACCTTTGGACATTTTGTCATACCGTCCGATCGCGCTTGCAAGTTCTGCAGGAAATGTAATGGAACGGGTGGTTCTAACGCGACTGGAGTGGTAACTAGAGCGCTATGAAATTTACCCAGACACGTTGACAGGATTCAGGCGGGGCCGTTCGTCTATAGACAACTTTGTCGATTTGGTAACGTATGTCGAATTCCAGAAGGCCTGCTAACGCTTGTCTGCTGCCTTGTTTCTAGACGTTAAAGGAGCTTACGACAACGTCACCCATGAAGCCATCCTTAAAGCGCTAGAAGTAATAGGACTTGGTGGCAAGACATACGTCTGGGTTCGCAGCTGCCTACAGATGCGATCATTCTACGTGCTCACCGGGGATCGCCCGACACACCAGTATTACAGTAGCCGCGGAGTCCCTCAAGGCGGAGTACGAAGTCCGACACTCTTTATTATTACCATTATTGGACGAATCGAGAACCTGCCAAGCACCGTTCGACTCTCTATCTACGCCGACGACATCTGGATGTCGGTTGTGCCACGGCTTCAGCTCCGCGCTCGGCTTCAGAAGGCGGCCTCATCGACATCATGCTACCTTCGTAAACAAGGACTGGAGGTGACGTGGGAAAAGTGCGCAGTGGTGGCATTTACGCGGAAGCCAATGTCTGCATACGGCATATCAATCAACCGACAAGTGATGTCGTTGAGCAAGAGTCACAGGTTCTTGGGAGTTGTCATTGACAGAGATTTGTCCTGGACCCCTTACGTGAACCACGTGAAAAAGCGCATGATGGGTATTTGTCATCTGTTCAAGTTCCTTGTAGGAAAGAACTGGAGTGTATCCATACAATCCATGTTAGAGCTATACAGGGTGTTGTATGTTGGGTTCCTCCGGTACAGCCTACCTGTTATATCTAACACCTGCAAAACTAATCTGCGTACAATTCAGAGCATTCAGGCGCAAGCTCTTAGGATATGCCTTGGAGTACCACGCAGGGCGTCAACGGCTGAAACTATCGCCATTGCTCAAGATTATTCAAACACAACGCACATCGCCATCGAGTCAATGCGTACACATGTCAGGCACATTGCCCGTACTCCTTGCCACCACCTCGCCCTATTCATCATGGAAAGACCCCACACGTCATATAGCACAACCGTCAGTGCATATCGTGCCTCGATTACATCGGGGTACGCACCTCCGGCCAGGCTGGTGTATCCTCCATGGTGTTTGCGCCGTCCTGAAGTCCAACTTAGAATTCCAGGACTTCAGAAAAAGTCAGATTTATCACCGTCTGCACTAAAACAACAGAGCTTACTCCTGTTGTACGAGAGATACAGCAGTCACGTGCACGTCTATACGCACGGATCGACTACATCAACCAGTTCTGGCGGTGCTGTGTTTATACCGACGAGAGGAGCAACAATGCGATTCATGACCTCACATGTCACGACGTCCACGGCTGCAGAGCTCAGCTCTGCGCAGTGCACTTCAATTTATAGACGCAGAGAGTCCTGCTACATGGGCCGTGTTTTCCGACTCGAGACTGGCTTTACAAAGTATGCAGGCAGTTCTCCGACGTGGAGCTCACGAACAACTAACATACGAAATTGTCAAACTTCACTACGACGTCAAACAGTAAGGCCACGAAATTATTTTCCAATGGCTACCTGGCCATTGCGGGATCAGTGGAAACGATCTCGCAGACAAAGCTGCCTGAGAGTCACATCAACAACAACACAGCGTTCCCAATCTTCTCTCCAGGACAGACGCTGGAAGGCAGCTTCGTCACCTGGCACGCAAGCTCTCTTTAACAGAGTGGAACACCCCAAATATAAGGCGCACCAGGCTACACGAACTGAACCCTTCGCTCCAAGTCCGACGTCCACCCGGGATTCACTGACGTGAGACATCCCTTCTATACCGGCTGTGGTTGGGAGTGGCTTTCACGAAGGCGTACTGTGCTTTAAAGGGAATGACCGAAAGTGCTACGTGCGACGTCGGCGGCCGCGAAGAGAGCATATAACATTTATTGTGTCCCTGCGATCGATTTTAGTTGGAAAGACAAAGTTTATCGAACGCATTGCGACGACTTGACGATCGACCGTTGTCCATGCAGGTGCTCCTTGAAGACCGTCCCCATCGCTCGTCGGCACACAAAGCTGTGAAGGCACTGTTTTGCTTGAGGACGACTGGCCTATGTGAACGCCGTTGAATTGCTGAGGTCCTCCGCGTGCGTCCGCGAGCTCACCGTCTCCTTCCTCCCTCCCCCTTCTCTATCTATCTCATCTTTCTATTCCCTCTTTCCCGTCCCCCAGAGTAGGGTTGCCAACCAGACGCATTTCTGGTTAACATCCCTGCCTTCTTTCTCTCCTCCTCCTTACTATAGATGTAGGTGCATGTAGTCAGTTTAAAATTATGTGGTTCTTCTCATAATGTCAATCAAAAACATGTACTGTACTCTACCTTCTTTCTGTAAGCCACAAAATGTGTGTGCCGTCATAAAATACGTGATAGTCAAGTTCCGTGTGACCAGACCGTGATGGTTAAGAATTTTTGCATTATTTCAGATCTTCTGTAATCTGTGTTCGGTCATTATGTACAAATATCAGTTGTGAATGAAAATTGCTTCTTCAGACTGACACTTTCGCACTGCGTGGAGGTTAGTCTTTTTCCAAAAGGGAATGTGTAAATAAAAATAAAACAATTGGCGGACGCTTAAGCTTCGCCTTTAAGAGTAAAACGTGATAGCGTTATCTAGACTAGAGCACTGCACGGGCCAATTTTTTTCAGCTCGGGCCCGGTCGGGGCTCGTTTTTACATTGGGCAGCCCTCCCGAGCCCGAACAATAGATTTATGGCGAGACCCGGGCCCGGCCCGGGCCCTGCAATAATGTTACCCGCCCGGCCCGGCACGCCACCCCTTGACCTTAGGCCCGAGGCCGGCCCGAGCCTGGCTCGAAACCGGCCCGAACACGGCCCAAGACCGAAAAAGAACACCGAGTGGCATTAGTAAAAATTAAAAAATGAGAGAATGAAAGGAATACCAGCGCGCGAAGTAGTACGAATGACCCTGCCGAGCAATATCGCCAGCAGTTTACAATAGCGTGACCTTGATGCGGCCTAATCTACTTCTATCGCAGCACCGCCATAGTATTTCTCCACGTCATGCGCCTCACTGCAAAGCATGCGCCGCTCAAGCCGCTCGTCTTACTCAACCGTATTCTAGTACACTATAACCGAAGTGCAGCCACGATCGGTCGTGAGCGCCGCGCATGGATGGAGTAAATGGAGAAAGAAACCTTCTCGGTCCTCCATGGTGCAGCGTATTGCGCTGCTTCTAGGTGGCCGGTTGAGAACATGCGTGCAATCATGAATGGACGCAGTGCCATATTTTAGCCGCGTGACGAATTATGTTATCTTACCAGTCATCGTTTTACCAATTCGCCTTTGAAGAATCAGTAAGTCGCGAACGCGGTTGCACCGCGCTGAAGGCTTTAATTACATTAATTTAGGTAAGGAAT
Organism: Dermacentor silvarum; assembly: GCF_013339745.2. Taxonomy (NCBI): domain Eukaryota; kingdom Metazoa; phylum Arthropoda; class Arachnida; order Ixodida; family Ixodidae; genus Dermacentor; species Dermacentor silvarum. The sequence goes on from NC_051162.1 coordinate 35,032,107, forward strand.
ACAATGACATCCGTTGGTTGGAGGCGACTTCAGTCTTTCTGGACTTTGACATTCTGTTCAAACTGTGCAAAATACGACGCAAAAAAAGGGAAGCACACAGGAGGAGCACAGCTAGCTTCCAGCTGCGCCGGGGCAACATGTTTTTTAGAGTGGAGACGCGCAAGGATTACTCGCTGCAGGTTACATGCACACCACCAGAGAGTCCGAGCACGGCCCGGGCCCGGATCAAAAAGGGCATGCCGTGCCAGAGCTCGGTCCCAGCCCGTGCAGTGCTCTAATCGGGACCCGTTCCCATCGCATCCTTCGCATACGACAAGTAGGCTTCATCCACTGCAATACTGAACGTGGGAAAGCCAGCTTACAAAGGCCAAGCTTACACCAATCCCCTTAAATTCGGATTCACTTTTAAACAGAAATGCATTGCTGGAAAGACGTTTTTCCAGGAGCAATATAAATAGTCTTATATTAAAATGGGAAAGCCCTAGCGTCTTTTTTATGTTTTAATAATTGTTTGCTATTGCCCCGACGGCACGCGTGTCCCAAACGAATTAGCAGGCAAAGTCCCAATTTCACCTGCCTAGGATACGAGCGCCATCTGGATATTATTTGCGCAAGTAAAGTACCCGAACATGCGGCTGTAGGTCTCGTAGAAATGCTGGAAAAGGGGTTTGTGTTTGCGTTTCCTCGTAGCAGAATTAGGTTCTCTCGTATATTCAAATTAAAATTCGATGCCGATTGGTAAACAATCCGACGACAAATCCGACGCCGAATGGTGAAGTCGTACTTTACCGTTTTTTATTGCGATAGCAATTATATGGACACTCAAAAGCAGATTTCTGCCGTCGGCGTCGCCGTCGCCGTGAGGCTCCGTATGACGTCAATGGAGATGAAATCGTCGCCGCGCGCCGAACGCTGTATGTGCGAGTGAAAGGGCACGAGGGACGCGCGCTTTCACGGGGAGTGAACGCACGGCGGAGAACAAACGCGCGTTCTGCGCTGTGATGATGATGATAAGTGGTTCTTGAGGGAAAGGGAAAGGTTGGCGCTATCTTCCGCAGCCCTTGAGGGAGCACGGCTCAGCGCCATAAGGGCTGCAGAAGTAGGCGTCTCTTTCCTCCTCTACAATCACCATATATGTAGAGCAAACGTGCCTTCTTCCGACGCGCGACAGGCCGTGGGGGAGGGGGGGAGGGAAGGGAGGCGACGTTTAGCTGCGGCACCAAGTGCTTATTTATATCAGAGGCTCCGGCAACAGTCACCAACGCCGCACGCATTTTGAGCGAACGCGGGCAAAACGCCGACGGCGTCGACAACAGTTCTGCGTGTTGCCGGTGCTGCTGCATGTCCAAGTTTATACAGCTGATAAAGCTGCTATCATTACTCCGTATATCTCTCTTCACATTTGCTATCGCAATTGATGCTTCGCCTTTCAGGTGAAAGTGCGACAACTTTTTGACCGATTTCAGTGTGAGAAGTTCAATTTTTGTTTACCCAAACCTTGCACCACGTGGAGGGCCTGCGCGGTCAGGGTGGTTTGGGTGTTTTGGGGATCGTTTTCTCCGCCACCCGCCGACATGGCACGACGACGCCGGTTGGCGACGCTGGATTTTCTGCGAAACGGCGCCCTTAACGCTGTCGCGTTAAACTTTTACGTGTTTTGAGTTATGGCTGGCCGAGAAATCGACTCATTTAGTTGATTCACTTCTCTACACACGATCAATATTAACGATTGACGGTGCCAGGAAATTATTTTTTATGCTACGCTCACTATATCTGTGGACTAGTAGAAGTGTAGCCCTAAATGTATCCGTAAGTTAGGAATTTCAAAGCGAGTATACGTTCACGAAATCACGAAATGTAATATATTAACCTCAAATATTGGTAATTATTGAAGCTGTATATATATTCTTCATTATAATTGCTTGGCACTGGTGCGTACGAGCCATGTCTCAGTGGTTTAAAAAATTAATAGCAGCTTGCATGGTAAACTTCGCAGAAAGAAAGCGCTTGCTAAACACGGAGGTTGAGGAAGAAATTGCGGGCCCTCCCCACCATGGCTAATAGAGCACCCAGACAAGAAGAGATTCTTGCTATTTGGCAGTGGAACTGTCGCTCACTACATAACAAACATGCTCCACTCACACAATACACCAATGCGGCGCTTCTCCCACCTGACCTCATTTGCTTGCAAGAAGTCGGGAAAACACCGATACCCACCGGTGGTTACAGTCTTGACATCGACCCAGATCACCCACCTATAGCGACCCTGGCAAGGAAGGGCTTGACCATAACTGCGAGCGTAATACCGGGGATTGAAACACACCGTCAAATAGTCACCATTTCGCCGATCAAGAAAGGATGCCCTAAATGTGTATTGGTGCACGTGTACAGTACCCCTAGTAAACGCAGTACTGAATTTTTGACAATTCTGAACCACGCATCCACACTGCTTTCAAAGGGGGACCTAATGATTTTCCTTGGCGATTTTAATGCATGGCACACCAAGTGGGGGTACGGGCGAAACACGAGCAAGGGAATCAATCTACTCTGCGCCACCCAGGCCCACGAGTTACTGCTGCTCACACAACCGGGAGTTCCTACAAAGATAGGCAAATCGGCAAACTCGGGACACTAGGCTAGATCTTATCTTTATCAACAATGATAACGGTGTTACCTGGAGTAACCTCGAGGGAAACTTAGGCAGCAACCACTGCGCACTCTGCATGACAATGAACACGGCAAAGGCCAGCCTACCATTAGGGACTGACAGGCTGACAGACTGGAAGAAATATCAGGAACTCCAGCAGACAGCCCCCTCGACACCCATTATGGCAGAATGATGGAGGAACATCCTAAGGGAACTCTATATTGCCACCACTAAGGAGCTCCAAAGCACAACAGACACGCTAGCTATCGACAACCACCTAGCCCATCTCTGGGAAGCTCGTAGAAGGCTCAGGAAGAGGTGGAAAAGACAGTGCCACAACCGTAACCCAAGGCAACGAATCGAGCGATTGGGGGAAGAAGCAAAGACCTACGCTCGAACACTCAATAACAACAACTGACACAGCTTCTGTGACTCCTTCAGAGGCACACTGAGCACCAAGAAGACATGAACCATACGGACACGGCTAATCTCATACGGCGAGTCAAAGGCGAGTACCAAGGAAGGGAGACTGAGCTGTTGCAACAACTCGAGGCCACCTACACCGGTGAGGCTCAAACACCTACAGCTGCATCCAAAGAATGCCACCGGGCAGCCGACGAAGATCTCGACGCCCCGATTACCTTCACGGAACTTTACGCTGCTGCGCAGACTTTCAAAAAGAGCACATCACCAGGACCAGACCACGTCACCAATCCGATGCTTCGCAATCTTAGTGACACGCTCATCGGAAAGCTTGCGCATATGTTCAGCGATCAGGCCCGGATGAAGGGAGGTCGGGTACCAGTGCCATGGAAAACGGCCAACATTATCATGATCCCCAAACCTGGTAAGCCGCGAGAGATCGGAAAGCTGCGGGTCTGTGATGAGCAGGTTCTTCAATTGGAGGACAACCCATTAAGGGGAAAGCCCAATCGAGGACAAAGCTGTTTGTTGGGAAACACGCACAAACTTTTAATGAAACTAGAAACGAAAATTAACCCATAAAAACAAACACACAAAGATAACATGAAAACATGTAGCTAGAACGCTAATGATATGAGGCAAGTTCGGGCAGGCTGCGGGTGTGCGTATGCACTACAGTCTCGACGCGGCGAAGCGGAGACGAGACGACAAGAGAAGCGTTGTTGATCTCACCAAAAGACGTTGTGTCGGAACGTCGTACAGGCTGCCAGAGCGTGGCAGCTCTGGCTCGGAGGGAGAAGACAGGCAGCTCGGCAGCACGGGCCGACGGTGGTGGCGTTCTGGTCGGTGGTGGTGGCGTTCTGGTCGACGGTGGTGGCGTTCTGGTCGTGGCACTCGGGCTCGTAGCCCGTCAGCTCACGTTCTGCCCACGGACGCAGACGCTTGCCGGCCTCGGGCAGCAGCAGTTGATTATCGGGCAGGGTGGCGATGCCCGGGAACGCAGGCGGCTTGGCAACAGGGGTTGACGGCGGCGGCGTTCTGGCCGGGCAGAGGGTCGTAGAGCTCGGGCCTGTAGCCCGACAGCTCTCGTTCTGCCCACGGGCGCAGACGCTTGCCGGCCTCGGGCAGCAGTTCTCGAACGGATGGAGTGGCGGCGCCCAGGAATGGGTTGGCAGGAGGCCCCGGCCGGGTGAAGTCCTGGTGGCTCGGGTCCGGTACCCGACGGCCGTCTTCAACTCCCGATCCGGTGGCCGACATTGTCCTGGTGCCGCTTCTCGAACTCCTCCCCCCTACTGCCAGCGCGGCTCCTTTTTCTGCTGCTCTTGTCGATTCGTCGATTTCTCATTGGCTGCTCGAGGCTCCGTGTTCCTTTGCGATTGGATTGGCTTTCTGTTGTTGTTTTCCTTGTGCCGGGCGTGTTCACGTGCTGGCCGCTCTTCGGCGTTGTCGTTTTCGGCGCGGCGCTGTAGAGTGGCGCGCGCTCTCTTTGTCGTCTGCTTCGTGTCTTAAATTCACCGCACCTTGTCGCACACCACAAATATAACCGTCGCGCACCACACATCACATAAGCCCCTTTTTGGGACAAGTTTTTCCACAGGAAAAACTGCCGGTCAGTGCGCGACACCTTTCATACTTATGCTTTATATGGCACATTCACTGTAGGTCCACACACAAATTCAAGTCTTGAAGCTCACGAGGCATTCAAGCACAACACTCACGAATGCACACAACAAACGAACGCCCTTACAAGTTCAAAACAATGTTTATGGGGCGTATAAAGCACACCCACAAAAACAACTTCACATAAAGTAATTTAATGCTGCAGACCAAGTCCTCTATTCTTCAAGGTCAAAATCCTCAGATGGCAACCGGCTAATCATCAGTTTCTTAAGTTATTGCGTCCCAGATGAGACGAACCGCACGCCTCTTTTGCGTTTGGGACAACCGCCCTGGAACGGCGCGTCTTTTACGCGTTTGCGATGATAGCACGGGCGCCCCTTTACTGTGACGTTGAGAATACATACACGTAGGCCCCTGATTGATCTCGAACCGGTGCTTTATTGCTTTGCTAGCCTCGACCTGGTCACCTGAATAGCCTTCCCCGACCTTACACGAATGCAAAGTATCTATGCTGACCTCTACGGGTTCACCTTCTGACATGTTATTGCCGTATTCTCCAGTCGAACCACAGCGTGATGCTTCATTAACCGCAAACAAGCTATCACACAGAACTTGTCTACACTCATCATCACCATGTGCTGACGCAATCGGCGACTTGCTTCGCCAGTCACTAGTCTCGTTCTTGGAGTCGTTACTAGACTCTTTGCCAAGGTACTCTGTATTTAGCTCTTTATTGAGCACCTCTGTACTTATATACATTTTACACTGGCCTGTGTGGCTTTCGGGGTTGCAGGCAGGTGAACTTATCCTCATTTGAGGTGAGCTATTTGAGTGGTCCTCAAACCTATTGAGGCCACTTATCACCACCGCAAGTGGTACACCTGAAGAGTGGGGGAGCATTTCATCGCTCGCCTCGCACTCTTCGAGGCCATTGGCTTTGCGAACCTTTGCCCAATTAGTCGGGCTTTCTAGAGGTATCTGCGCCTCTTTATGCGATGTGCTTTCAACTGCACTGGTTCGCAAGCGTACCTGCTTGTCGGTGGTGTGCTCTTCGAGGTCACTACCACTGCGCACCGTGGCCCAGTCAATCGGGCTTTCTGAAGGCATTTGTGCCTCTTTCTCCAATGTGCGCATGGGTGCCTCGATCTCATTGGCAGTTGCCTGCTCCCTGCTCTCCGAGCTATCCTCAGCCTCCTTGAGGTTAATTTCAGGATCTAGGCTGGTTATTTTCCTGTTCATTTCTCTGCTGCCCTCTTGTTCAGTGCACAAAAACCCGTGACGGCGTTCGGGGCGCTCCCTAGACCGAGATTTCGAACTGCTGAGCCTGGATCCCGCGTCAAACGCTTGCTCAATAAAGCTTGTATAGAACTCCAGCTCGCGAATCTCTCTCAGGGAGCGTGCCCGTTCCGCCTCCGCGATCTTGAGCCGCAACTGCAACAGCCGTGCCTCGCGCTCAAGCTGATCTCTTCCGCTTCTCGTTCGGTGGCCCTTTCTTTTCGCTCCGCAGCGCGTTCTTCTCGCGCTCGCGCCTCCTGCTTGGCGAACCACGCTTTTAGCTCTGCTCCCTCAAGCCCCATGCGTTCCGCTAAAGCTAACAGCTCTCGCGTGCTAGCCATGTTTTTAAACTGAGAATTAGCAATAAAATCCAAACGAACGGCTTTGTCCTGTCGCGGACGCCAATTTGTGATGAGCAGGTTCTTCAATTGGGGGACAACCTCATTAAGGGGAAAGCCCAATCGAGGACAAAGCCGTTTGTTGGGAAACACACAGAAACTTTTAATGAAACTAGAAACGAAAATTAACCCATAAAAACAAACACACAAAGATCACATGAAAACATGTAGCTAGAACGCTAATGATATGAGGCAAGTTCGGGCAGGCTGCGGGTGTGCGTATGCACTACAGTCTCGACGCGGCGAAGCGGAGACGAGACGACGAGAGAAGCGTTGTTGATCTCACCAAAAGACGTTGTGTCGGAACGTCGTACAGGCTGCCAGAGCGTGGCAGCTCTGGCTCGGAGGGAGAAGACAGGCAGCTCGGCAGCACGGGCCGACGGTGGCGGCGTTCTGGTCGGACAGCTGATCGTGGCACTCGGGCTCGTAGCCCGTCAGCTCACGTTCTGCCCACGGACGCAGACGCTTGCCGGCCTCGGGCAGCAGCAGTTGATTATCGGGCAGGGTGGCGATGCCCGGGAAGGCAGGCGGCTTGGCAGCAGGGGTTGACGGCGGCGGCGTTCTGGCCGGGCAGCTGGTCGTAGAGCTCGGGGCCGTAGCCCGACAGCTCTCGTTCTGCCCACGGGCGCAGACGCTTGCCGGCCTCGGGCAGCAGTTCTCGAACGGATGGAGTGGCGGCGCCCAGGAATGGGTTGGCAGGACGCCCCGGCCCGGTGAAGTCCTGGTGGCTCGGGTCCGGAACCCGACGGCCATCTTCAACTCCCGATCCGGTGGCCGACGTTGTCCTGGTGCCGCTTCTCGAACTCCTCCCCCCTACTGCCAGCGCGGCTCCTTTTTCTGCTGCTCTTGTCGATTCGTCGATTTCTCATTGGCTGCTCGAGGCTCCGTGTTCCCTTGCGATTGGATTGGCTTGCTTTTGTTGTTTTCCTTGTGCCGGGCATGTTCACGGGCTGGCCGCTCTTCGGCGTCGTCGTTTTCGGCGCGGCGCGGTAGAGTGGCGCGCGCTCTCCTTGTCGTCTGCTTCTTGTTTGAAATTTACTGCACCTTGTCGCACACCACAAATAAAACCGTCACGCACCACACATCACAGGGTCATCTCATTAACGTCGTGCATGGGCAAGTTCTCTGAAAGAATCGCGCACAGCCGGCTGTAGAATCACATCGAGCGTAACAGCCTTCTTGCGCACTCGATGTTCGGCGTTCTCAAGGGAGTCTCTGTACAGGACGTCTTCCTCATGCTGAAAGACGAGGTCCTCGGCCCTCCCCAGGGCAGCCTCGACAGAATCCTGCTCGCCCTTGACGTAAAAAAATCCTTCGACACCACATCTCACTGCACCATACTAGAGGGCCTTGATAACGTCGGATGCGGAGAAAGAACATTCTATTACATTGAGGAATTTCTGCGTTACCACACCGAAACAATTGTGCTCGGAGCGTCACGGTCACTCCCGTATAAACGGCCGGGGCACGGCATGCCTCAAGGTGCAATATTGTCTCCGCTCCTATTTATTATTCGAATGTGCAAGCTCACCCTACAGTTACAGGAAAACGAAGACCTCGGCGTGGCAATTTACGCCGACGACATTACGCTTTGGGCGACCAAAATTTCACACAGGGACAGACAAAACACACTTCAGCAAGCCCTAGACACGTTCGAATCATAAACAAAATATGCAGGCATGAAATGCCCACCGAGAAAATCAAAATACATACATATTCGACCACCAAGAACCCAAGCCAGCAGAGCTCCGCCATTACAACTACTTCTCGACGGAGAACCCATCCGAGAAGTCCAACACCTACCAGTGCTCGGAATGCATATGCAGGAAATGGAGAGTGCCGCCATCGCCCTTTCCAAACTCAAGCGCAGGGTTCGCAGTGTTACTAGCCTCATTAACAGAATCCACGTAGCAGAGAGGGAATGACGCACAGAAACGATATGAAATTAGTGCAGGCCTTCGTCATAAGCAGAATCACCGACGCTCTTCCTTCCTCCCCCCCCCCCCCAAGCCGCCCGAGAAATAAAATCAACCAAGAAATTTGACTCATCCCGATCGCCTGCAAGGCAACACTCGGCTTGTCCTAAAACACGAGCACTGACCGTCTCAGCGAGTTTGGCATGACGAGCAGATGCGAATAACTCACCGCGGCCACACTCATGGCAAAGCGCGGAAGACTCAACGCAACACCCCAGTGGCGCTCCGTGCTAACACGACTACGATACCCGCTAACGCCGCAGTTCTGCGGAACGAGAGCACACTTATGCCACCTGATCGACGAGCAAGAATCATGCACGTGAACCCCATCCCATGTCATATGAACCCTCACTTCCACGCGAAACAGCAACAAGCCCGTGCAGCCTGCGCCAAAGGTAGGAGGATGCAGACACCGCCAAAGGTAGGAGGATGCAGACACCTACTTCACTGACGCGGGCTTATACCCCCTAGGTGAGACAGCGACTCCTGCTTATGCACAGGTTTTGTCGAACCGGGGGAGACCGATCGTAACAGCGTCCGTACGCACGACTTCAAGCGCCACCGGCCGGGGTCCCTCGCATACTGGGACAAAGCCTCCAAATGGATCACGGTATAACCCGGTGCCCCGCGCACACCGGAGTGGAAGGCAACGATAGAGCGGATCGCCTGTCTCGACGTATAAAAGGCCGAGCCGCGATACATACCGCTCGAACGGACACCTCTTCGACACCCGACATCACGCCGAGAGACATACTTCAGGCATAACGACTAGGAAGACGAACCAAAGCTCCACTTCACCCCAAGCTCAACAGGCGACAGGTGAGGGACTGGCGCCGAATACAGACAAACACCTACCCAAACTTACATAGACTCCACAAAATGTTTCCCGACAAACACGGCAACACCCCGACACTAGAACACATCACTTACCAATGCACGCAGCATACGGCAGACGCCGTCTCGCCGCTACTTAACGACACACTCAGCAATTGATCGTGGGAGGTGCGACTCTCCGAACTGGACTTGGGAAGCCAATTGGCGACCCTCGAGCAGGCCAGGCGCGCCGCAATAGCCTGTGGGTGGAAGGGGGGCTCCACCCGCAGTAACCAAGCACGATCTTTATTTCAATAAAGTTGTTTCTCTCTCTCTCTCTCTTAAACACTGTACACTTCAGGAGGTTCTACTCCGCGAACTGGCCAATGTCGCCGCGCGGCAGC